>NW_005842494.1:354532-392936 GCF_000455745.1 Alligator sinensis | reverse complement strand
GGAAAGAGCAATGCACATCTCCAGAAAGAAGGTCTATGGGAGTTTTGAAGCTAATTTCTGTGGTTTAAGGAATAAATCCATAGTCCATAAAGCCATAGAAGCAGACTTGTCAGCTGTCAGTATTTCGTGGCTAGGCTCAGGGTTAGGCAAGTGCTCTTCGAAATGGAGGCCGGGATCCGGAGGCCGTGCAGAAGTGACGCCTGCATTCGGGCATGCACATCCTAGCTCTTGTACCGTCCCCGCTTCCAGATGAGAACTGGCAGGCAGTGTAACCAAGACTAACATGTAGGTGGGGAATTTACTTACCCTAATGGGATGATGTCTGGGCGATGCGGCAGATAAGACAGCTACTGTAAACAGGTGTCTGCTTTACATTTCATTCATGAACTAGCTCGATAAGAACTGAGCGGAAATGCAGTCCTGGCTGGTAGCCTGCTTTAACCTGTATAATATGAAAGGCTTAGGACCGAATGATTGCATTACCTTTCATATTCAATCACACGTCAAAGCTGAAATGATCAGGATAAAAAGACTCCTGTGTAGCTTAGACAAACACTCAGGCCTGCTGATGGGAAAGAAGGCTTTGAAGTTCAAATGCTTTCCATTTTCTCACAGGGTCTGTCATTTTCCATACGTACCCTTTCTTAGTTCTTATTTACCTGGCAAGACCCTGAAAGTTCAGGGATCCTAGAAAGAGCTCGTGATAGTTACTGATGCCTAAACTGTTCAAGGAGCTTGAACAGAGTTTGGGCAGCGTTTGGGGAAGCTTGGACCTCCAAACTTAAGACTTAGCAGGGAAGTAAAAAGAGGTCAGTCACTCTCAAATATTTGGTGTTTGAATGCATTTATTTGCAACTTTTTCAGGTGAAGCTAATATCCTTCTAGAGGATGTAAATCCTTTATTTATGACCAGGATAGTTTCCAGTACAGGCACCGTTCCCACCCTGCTGTGTCCTGTCCTGTAGAGACCAGCTTCAGGGGCGAGAAGGAAACTCATTCTCTATGCTTGGTCTCCCAAAGGAGCCCGTGTCAGGCTTGACAATCTGACAGTGATTAAATGTGAAGCCCAATTATAAATAGCAACAGCTTTTAACCATTTAGTTTGAAGGGCAGCATGAGATGAAATGGAAGCTGAAAAGAAACAATGCGTCCCATGGGGGAAGTGACTTCTGATCTGATAATGATGATCTCACATTTACACTGTTCCAGGCCTTCAATTCCAAAGCACGACAGATGCACGGAGGAATCACTTCACCGAGCAAAGGGAAAGCAGCTGAGAGAGGGGGACACGGCGGTACCGCACGGCAGAGACAATTCCACGTCCAAGGCAAACCGCGGGAGGAACGTCACGCGTGGTCTTAAATGCACACTCCACAGAAAGTACCACGAGACCTTTAATGATCACAAATCGTTGCAACTCCTTCACAGACCAGCACAGTGCTTCCTTAAGCCATACCAAGGCAGGGCCATCAGCACCATCTCTGAAAGAAGAGCGGTCCTTTGAATCGCCATCGGTACTAGCGGAGCGAGCACAGCCTCACTTGGCATTTCAAGGCACGCCTCGATCACGGCGAGTTCTTTGCAGCTGACCCCCAGGTGCTGCGTGCGTAACGCCACTGGCATGGCATACACACGACCCTTATCTAGAGCCATTAAAGCAAGCTGTTTGACATTGAACATCACATTGATTTCTTGCCAGGATTTCACAAGGGCACACGTGACAGCAAATGACATGCTTAAGCCTTGCAAGGAAAAAGAAATAAATGTGTCCAATGCAAAACCCATCAATTTCTATGCCAGCTTGAGTTATGCATATGCTTACTGCTCTGACACCCATCTTGAAAGCCATCATGGTTGCAAATTAGGAACCCTGCTAATGGCATCTTTCTGACATCCTCTGTTCTCTTCTGGGGTGAAGGGTGATCCAGTGGAAGTATACTGGACATGGGTATTACTCCCACCTTTACTCCTGAACTGCCGTGTGATGCTGGACAAGCCAACTTGCCTCTCTGACACCGTTCCCCTTCTACCCACTGCCTTGTTTGACTGCAGATTCTCCGGGATAGGGACTTCCTTTGAATGTGCAGACATGCAGTCAGTGCCTGCTGCATTGGGACCGTGGGGGCTACCATAGCATAAAAAACGATGGCCCCTGCTGCACTGCAAATCGAGCACAAAGAAATGTTCTCTTACGCCCTTGCCTTCCTCCAACTACCAGAGATGAATGTAGTTGCCACCTTCTGCCATGCACTTCTCCATAATTACGCAAAGTTTTAACTTCCTAGCAGTTTGATCCATTTGTGTTTACTTAATTCCTGTGTTTCTGATAAAAGAAGATGAAGAATTTGCATAATTAATAATGACCCAAGCAATCACACTTAATGCCTACACTGAAACCTCTGACTCCTTGTTAACTAATAACATCTATAATAATGTCAGGCAGGTAAAAGACTCCTTTAGTCTGTGGAGACAACATTATTCACCTGGGATTAATGATGGGTGTATCTCAGCTCTAGCCATTAGCTTGAATAGCTTGGGTCATTCATTAAGGTTGTCTTTTACTTTTAACATGGGAAACAGAAAGACAGAAATGGAGCAAAAGCCATGCATGAAAGCTCTTAGTGCTCTCTATATACTGCCATGCACTTAATACTCTGTCACCGAGACTGGGAAAGAGCCAGTATATTTACTGCTGATGTACTTGAGGTTTGAGGCTTTGGTACTTCTGTGAAAGTCTGCAAACTTGTTCCAGATTTCATACACTTTTTGTCCGTATGACAGTGTGTCAGTGTAAAATATTTTACTGGTTCCAAGTGGATATTTTCAAAGCCAGCTAAACAACTGGGATGTTCAGTTCCCTACTCACCAAATCCTCCAAACAGCTTTGAAAAATTCCACCTTTGCAGTTTATTGCACTCATTTATTGGATGAACGAAGCACATTTATTGAAGTGGGGTAGCAAAGTTCCTTTGGCAAACCTACATGTCTCGTTACCTTCTTCCCTCGAGGGATCTTTACAGGGATTTTCTACATGGTGCAAGATGGATGATGTTCCCTCTATAGGTCCATGCTGACACTACTTGAAGAGCCACTTTTTGGCCTGGGGTGTGGGAGATCTGAACTCCAGGCAGTGTTACTGAGCTGGCTGTCAAATCATTGCAGCTTGACTTTGCTTTGAATAAAGAAATATTCTGCAGTGCAGTGACCTAATCCCACTGCCCACAAGCTATAGCCAACTTGCCATGAAGAACACTATTGTGACTGGCCCCATGTTTTTTTTGTTTCCGGAGAGCATTTTACCAGCCATTATTTGAGCCACGAGTGCCCTAAGTATTTACATCCAAAACAGCTGAGAACCAGAGGAGCTATGACGGGTTAGGACAAGAAGATGGAAAATATGAAGTTCAAGTTCTCTGCTTCGTTAACAGAAAGACATAGTCCAGGCAGCAGCAATACGAGCTTCCCAGGTTGGACCCTGCAAGCCCTGACCTGATCAGACCCCTTCATGGGTGGGCAGGATATTAGACATCTTCCGGGCCTGATCATTCCTTGGCTTTCCACTCATTCCTACCAAACAGTGTGTTGTTATTGTGTGTGTGTGTGTGTGTGTGTGTGTATAAATACATAAACTAGCGTGGAACAATTTGATGTAATTCGGTGCCCAAGATAAGATGAAAACAGTGGCCTTGACTTACTGCTTATCCTCACATATGTATATGTGAAGGTGAGCAATAAATCAAGGCCACTGGTACCATCTTACCTTGCCCACCAAATAATGATTAAAATTTTCCACACGAGCCAAACCTGTGACCTCAGGATGAAGGATGCCATATCCCACCACATGAGCCATCTCTTTGCTAGCAGCCAAGCTTTGCACAATAGCGAACCATCTAGAAATGCAAGGAGAGACTCGCCCTTTGGAGTTGGGCCAATGCAATGTGCTATTTATTCACACAGCGATCCTTGACCTTGGTCATCTTGAGGAATTTTGAAGAGGCGGGAGCCTTCTGCCTACCAGCTTCCTCTTAATAAGGCAATGAGAAGCGTGGAGCTTGGAGAGGGCAAATATTTTATTTTCTCAGACGAAGTAAACTTGTAATTCCTAATATCAGAACAATGCCGTTTGCCAAGTCAGATGAAATGCTTGTAACGAGAGCTAATCAGATTCTACATTAATGAGAGAAAATATGAAGCTAATCAACACCCAGGCAGGTCTCTAGGCTGCAGGCCTATTAAACTTCATAAAAAATTAATGACTGAAAGAGCAAAATCGTTTGTAAGGGGTCTCCAGTGGCAGTGGAAGCGTCTTGAGTACCATTCACCTCTCATTACATTGAATTAGCCTCACTTTCAGACCCCAAACACGATCTACTGAGCAGCATTTTCTACTGGGCCTTGGATGGCTGTGTTTGAAAATACTCTTGAAATATTTATCCATCCCCTCCTCTCCTAGCCCCCTCCTGCACCATTTTCTTGGTGGCTCTTTCCATTTTAATTAAGGAAATTTGTACTCCTTACAGCTCCTGGGAAATACCTTTGTTCTTTGTAGTCTGCAGATACCCACTGCAAGCTTTCCTTGCAGGAAATAGGCACTGCTTGGCAATCGACCTGTGCTCCCAGCATGTTTGGGAGCTGCCTGCAAGACAAGTGTCAGGTTACTTGAGAATGGAAAATGCAAGAGAAATAAGGTTGGCTGAGCTGTGGGAACAGCATCCCGCTCTGCCACCTGAACCCCAGATCCCACACTCTGCTCAGGCCAAGTATGAAGCCAACAGCCTGGGGTTGCCGGTTGCTACCAGCCAAAATGCAATGGACCAGAAATATTTTCAGCAGAAATATTCTGGACATAGAAATAGGGAGTTTGATAAGCATCTGCCTGTCAAGGTGAGAGGCTACTGCATTAGACAACTTATAAATTAGATCAATAGATAGGCAGACTGACAAGACTGGCAATAACTTGGGTAAATAGGTTACAAATAGCCAGCCAACCTTAGATATGATCAAAACAGACTGAAATGTCATCTCAAATTCAAATCACCTCCCAGAATAAACCTATATGATTAAGCTGGCCATTTTATTTGTTTTGTGTTTGCACCTGGATTTTGCGTTTCCCGTTTCATGGGGAACATGGCAACGCTGAAGTAGCACTGGAAGAAGGCCGGTTCATTGCCTTTTCATGTTGCTTGGAATCGGGAATTGTGGGAAAGCCACTAAATGAAGTCCACAGGCTAATTTTGCAGATTCAAGTAGCTCAAATAGGAGGTGGGACCCTTCGGCTCTGCTCTGCCAGTCCCACTGTGGGATGTGGAGGAAGGCATTTCAGCTCTGTACATTTACAGTCAGTGCTAGATGCAATTGCTATTGCACACCTGGAAACCCACTGGAGCCTAGATTTTCCTCTCTCTCACCCTAGTCTAACACTGATGTTATTGCACTGGCTTCAACAGTTATTCCGGTGTAAAGAAAATGAAGTGCAACCTGTGACTGAGCTCTCATGCTATTTACCACGTGCATGGCTTGATATTTGGAATTCCCAAGCGGTTCTAGGCTTGCCTGCATGGTTCACTTGGAAGTGGGCTCTGCAGTAAGCTTTGAGGACATTATGCAACTGCTTGCTAGTCTTCCTGAGCAAACAGAGAGCTTCCCGCATGCTTTTCCAGCATAGCAAATCTTAAATATCTCACGCATTATGTAAATGAGCTCTTTAAACACATGCCTGGTTCTATAAAGGATCAGCAAGAGAGGTCACGTGGTTTGTAAGACTCGCTTTATTTTAAGAAATGGAGGAAAAAAACTATTAGATGTACCAACAATTGTCTGAAGCTATCACTGACTTAACTAAACAATGTACTGATTCATGGGCGACTAATGGAAATGGTACCATTATAGAGGCTTAGTCTTATTTACTGGCTTTCTAGGTGCCTTTTTTGGAAGGATGGTGGGAGACAGTAATGGAGATGGAAGTTTAGTCTGAAAAAACATCCAAAACCTTGCATGCTTATCAGATACGCTTAGCCACTTTTCCTAGGCTTCTCTAGACGGGGATCTTGCTGGAATTAGGACTTCTTGGGTATCAAACCAGGCTGTGGTAAATGGTTCTCCTATTTTCTTGTTCTGATCGGCATCAGGATTTTGTCACCTTCCTTCGTGCATGCTGATAAAATAGGCTAGTTAGCACCTTGTTTGGTAGCAAGCCTTACGTTGAGAATTGAAGTCCCCAGACAATTAATCAAGCGCAGAGGGGTTTTGCTACATCGGTGCTTATTATCTGTGACTGTGCACTGGGGATGCACAGACAGGTTCTCTGTTGCCTTGCACCTTGTGAAATCATTTGCACAAATGCAAAGTGAGTGCAGATGGGTTGTCATTTTGATTTGGTGCCATTTCCCATCCATTTTGCCCTCTCTGCAGGGCTGTGTAATATTCCAAGTCGAATATTCAAACCCTGTCTGCCAAGACCCAGTCCCAATGAAGTCAATTGGAATTTTGCTGCTGATGTCCATGCAAGTAAGAGCAAGGCCCTAAAGTACTATATAACTCCTACTATTCGATGCCTTGTTTTACAGGCCACCTGGTGTGCATGCATCTATTTCTACAGAGCAATGCTCTGCGGTTGCTCTCTGAACAAATACTCCTGAGAATTGCAATATGTTTGAAAATAGTCCAAACTGCCCTCGAGTACATCGTTAAAACCTCACTCTTCAGTTTCCTCCTGACTGAACCTTCTCCTAAAATCCACATGCAACACCCATCTCTACCAACATCAGCACCCAAGACCTGTGCAACTAATACTACTGCACAGGTGAATTTTGAAAGAGGGACTGGGATAGGGCAGGACTCTCTCTTCTGCAAGTTACTCTCCTGGGCAAACATGTTGTGCCACTTTAATATAAAAGCAGCGTCACTTAATGCTAAATGACAACCAGGCTCTTAATGATACTAGGGCTGTCTTCTCTGATACTTCTAATTGACAAAAAGGCTCAGATAAAATTATGCGACATAAGGGTGTAACCTCCCACACCAGAGGCATTTGTTCAGTGTCTGCAGGGTTAAAGCTGTGTGCTTCTCTTTTTTTCCTCCTGCTTTCTGTACCCGCCTCGCAGCACTCGTCCGCCCTGGACTGCTGAGTCCAAAGGACATAGCCACATGAACTGAGAAACTGCACTGGGCTGCACACTGAAGGGTGAGCTGAAGATTGGAGAGGATTGAATGGGGCTAGCTGCAACTAGATGCATCCCTTGCCTCCCTTCTGAGGTTTGGAGATAATTCAGACTCAGGTTTGTATCTGACAATTCAGAATCCCAAATCAAATAGTCCAGATTTTGGAAAAGCTCAGGTCTCCCCTTCCCAGCTCAGGCCCTCTACCTAGACAGCTGGCGTGACTTGGCTAAGTTCACTCTGCGAGTCTCTGGCAAACCAGGAATAGACTCCATCCCCCACCCCGACTCCCAGCCATTTGCTCTCTCTCCATTTCAAACAACGGTTCGTGCCTCTTTGGAGACGGGAAAACACAAGCTTCCAACGTGCAAGTCTCTGCTCCCCGTGGGAGCTGAAACCCAGGGTTACAGTTTTATAAGGATGCAAAATATGTGGACATAGTGCTGGCTAGTGGCTACATGCTTCCTGGCTACAGCTCAGAAGCAGTAAAACAGTTAAGGATGTGGTATTGCAGTCCCTCTGCAGAGCTCTTAATGTCTGCATCATCTGTTCCAGCTTCTTCAAGAAAAATATGCTCTGGGATATTCAGCAGCCATCAGCCTAGCTTGCTTAATACCCTAGTGACTCTGCGCTCTGCAGTGACTGCAGTATCTCATCAGTAGCTTTTTAAAAAATTAATTTTCTCTCTCTCTCTCTCTCTCTCTTTTTTGCTTAATAGAGGAGAAAGTGATAACACTGTCTGTGACTTCAGTGGAAGTTGTAGCAAATAACCATTATCTGCACTGCCATACACTCCCTTGCTGATGTAAATGTCAGTAAATAAGGAGCAGTGCCGTGATCATCTCGGGGAGAGCAAGCAAGAAACCACTGGTCTGCCGCTGGAGAGCTGCTCTTCAGGACTCTGTGAACGATGGTATCGATGGACAGACAGTCACAGAAAAACAGCAGCCTCCCTATTAGTGCTATTGCCTCCTTGTCTCGGGCACAAAGACAAGCTGCATCTGTCTGGTTGACCAAACGGGATTTGCTTTTGCATTTCCCAGCACAAAATTCAGACTAAGCTTCCTTGGGAGGTCAGTGGTTACTGGGACTTCTCCCTCACCCCACCTCTCCGAGTCCCCCAAGTTGGGACGGGGCAGGGAACATCGCCTCAATCTTTTGCAGTCTCCTTCTTCATCCCAGGGTCCATTCTTCTTCTGCATCCCCGGGTTGCTTTGCGGAGAGCTGGGGGTTCATGGGAGACTGAGGTTAGCTCATAATTCTGGCATTTCTCCAAGTGTAGCATCCTTGAACGTTATTATGCACTTAAACCGTTGATATATGCCCGCCACGTTCATTTACCCAAATGTTCTTTGTGTAGGTGTGTATATATACATATAAATGAAATAATTCCCCATTCTCCAGAACTATTGCCTTATCACTAAATGGATGGAAAATATTTGCAATTAAATGCAAAACTACTCAAAATTCATCTTCCATTTTATAGGCCCATTTTCTAAAGAATACATGTTTTCCCAAGTACAATAAGGCCATTTTCCTGGAGGAAGGAGACACTTTTCAAGACGATTGCACCCTCCCCAAACCAAAACCCTAAAACAACCAATTTCCAAGCTTGGCTTCTGTGAACAGTTACTTGCATGCAATAGAGCTTCGGCAAATCCATATCTCTATGTAGTTTGGACAATGCAAACAAAGTGATTTAGCCCAAACTCGCATGGAAATAGAATTTGATTGGGGGGTGGCAGGAAGAGGTAGAAATCATCTGAAAAGAAGCAGCAGTGAATATTTTGTGTAAAAAAAAAAACAACAACAAAAAAAACCCTTGCACACATCTGTTCCTCCTTGTTATTCATCATGCAGCAATCCTATTACAGTCGTGAGAATATACTTCAGGAGCCTGACTGTAATTACGCTTCTTTGGAGCAGAATGCATGTCGTGGAAGAGTGGAGGTGAGGCCCATTCGTTCACTGAAACACTAAGAAATTTCTTCTTTTTTAAAAATAACCATGATTTATCATTCATTGTATTTGGAGTGACTCGGAAATGGGGAAGGTCAGCGTGCGCTGGATACAAAATGAGCAAAATAAAACAGGTGGGAACAGGTGGCGTGATGACCACACGGAGAATAAGGCAATATTAGGAAGACAGATCTTAGTTTTTTCCCCTAATTTATTATCTACACGGTATCTTCCAGGATCCCATTGTCTGCAGGCCTGAGGAAGAGGCCCCGGTAATTCAGCGTGAAATAAGGAGGCCAGGCTGGTGCAGAGGGCTTTGAGAGAAGAGAAGAAACAAAAACTCACTGCTTTGTCCTTTAGTTTCCTAAATATATAGGCAGGATATAATTAGTGCTGAACCTGGCCGGATGCATAATATTCAATTAGGATCCAATAAGCCAGATCAGCTCTTTAGAGTTCCAGGCAGATGTTTTCATATGACTATTGCCTTTGGGATCCCCATCCTGGATAGGAAATTGTGACTATAAATAAACATAAAATCACCGTACTTGACACCTTGTACTTAGATTGGGCTTGCAGCCACACATTTTGCAGCCCTTTAACAATACTGTTATCCCCAATTTCCAGATGGCAACTGACACACGGACGATATGGGATCTGGGTACCCAGGTACAGCCTGATTTTTCAGAGGCGGTTAGCATCCCGCATTTCTGTTGAAATAAATGGTACCTGCCAATGCTCAGGGCAGAGCTCAGTGCTCAGAGCTGGAGCTGTATTTTCAGAAGAGCTCATCTTGTAGTTTGGGGGGAATTGAATACTGATTTCTGCAAATGGAGCCTTTTTTCAGGTACCTACATAGACAACTGAGGCCTTCAAAAGAGCTAGCTTTGAGCTTTGTTGAGAGTCTAGCCCTGCATGTCTGAAGTTAACTAAGAAAACCCTTTGAAAATAAGTCTGATTCCATAAAGTTGGTCTGAAGTGACTTGTCCAGGTTCCTTAATTGACAGAAATGGGCCTTGGATCCTGGTCTTGAGAGTCCCAGACTTTAGCTCTCTGTGACCAGCTCCATTTGTCTGTTGAACTGGGTTTGGTAAATCAGGCAATCAAATACCTGCTACAGAGGCTGTTTCCTGATCTGCACACAAACGCTTGCATTTTGTGCATGGACACGTGCAGCTCAGTCCTCAGCTGGGTAATGGGAAGGGAAAGCAAAGGTGCTATAAGACGCCTCTTAGCATTTCTTTTCTTGCAGCTGTTGGAAGTCAGAGCAACCTCCATGTTGCTCCAGTACAAACCAGTTTGTAATAACCCACCACATCCACAAACTAGTAAAAGCCAATTCAGCCCAGCCAGTTCTTATTACTGAAATGTCCCTTGCCAACTGCATGTGCCCCTGACATTGTTCTAGTTCACCTTCCAGCTCCACAGAGGGACCCAAAAGGGACTGAGGGCCAGGCAACTAGTGGGACCCAGGGCATGGTTCTCCATGCAGATTTTGCATTGTAAGCTTGAAAATCAGCTGAAAGGTGCAGCTGGCCCCCATGAAAATGGTCAGTGACGGAGTCTGCAAAGCGTTCAGCAAAAAGCAGGCCCTCCGCAATCTACCCTAGCAGCATTTCAGCTGCTGGAGGCTGTCACTTTATCTCTGTTTAACTTCTGAATTTACACAAAGCGGCTGTAAGTGATTTTGACTTGCCGTCACAAAACCAGGGGTGGGCTGGCTTTAGCCCTCCACGTTCATTAGCCTTAAGATCAATAAAGTGCATTAAACAAATTGCTCTTCCACCTCCGTCCTACCCCAAGCAGACTGAGTGGCTCCACTCTTCTCAGATGCAGGCTCTGCAGCCCCTGATGATGGATTGGGAACGTGCATTGGTGTGGCTTGGTCATCAGAGGGTTGAAACAAAACTCACAGCTACAAGCACCGAACGAAAGAAAGAAAAAAAAAAAACAACCCCGCACCGGTTTGAGAAAGCAGGAGCGGCGGAAAAAAGACACTCCGCAGAAAGCCTGAGATGCTTATAGATTTTGGGCTTCATGCTCAGTACGTGCAAATCAGAGGTAATGATTAAAAACAGCTCTCCTCTTTGGAAAGGTTAAGTGTCTCATCTCTTACAAAGGAACTCTGTGTACCAGCACTCTTAAATCCTGGAGTGAGATCAAGTGCATGTAGTCTTGATAGCAGAATATTTAGTGGTAAAGAATGAACATCGAAGAGGATTGAAAGTACTGCGCGCAGGTAGCTGTGCTGTGGAGCACAGAACTATATTGACCCGAGCGGGTTAGAAAATCCATCTATCAGTGAAAGGGAAAAAATGACTTGGAGTTCCACATTTTCAGTGAAAGGGAACTTTATCTTGGTTGTGGGACATAAACTCATAGAAAGGTCATGGTTTATATTTTTAATAGGCCATGTCCTGAAAATTGCTGAACACTTGCAACTCCCACTGAAGTCTAAGTACAGGCAGATGAATAGATAGGGCCTCTTGAGAACTGACCTACTCATTTAATGCCACGTATCCGATTGACAGCTCTGAAGAGCAAGGGCCTCTCAGCCTCAGAAAAGGTAGAGCATGGATATTATAAGTGCAGGGTTGCTTCCCGGTCCGTGTGAACCTCTCTCATTTATGGGGAGGAGGGACAGCTGCTAGGAATGAGAAGGCAGGCAGTCTTCAGTTGAACTGGGGCTTAAAGGCCATGCAATGCAAGCTGAGATATCTTGGAAGTCAAAGGGAATTTAAGCATGTGCTTTAAGTACTTCATTAGTTTCATTGTGTGTGCTCCTCTAGCTCCTGAAAAGCGAGGCATAAATTCTTATAACCCTTCTGTTGGGAGCAGAGCGCCAGTGAGGGTGAGACTGGGAGTCAGCAGCTGGAGGGACATGAATGATGTTGACACCTGTCTGCTAGGAACTGGACTCATTTCACACAGGTCACTAAAATCCCGTTAACCTGTAATGACTCTTGGCCACGTGGCTGGATTTGAAATTGTGACCTAACAGTGAATTGCCAGGTACCAGTCCTCTGAGGCAACGAACATCTTCCACGGTAAGAATATTTAGACGAAGATGGAATGGAACAACAATAATGAGCGTAACTGGTTGTTGAAACAATTCACAGGAAATATGCTTTAAACATGCATTCAGACTCAGATTTAAAACACAAATGCTGTCTTCTCTCACACACAAAAATAAATACACAAATGAAAAAAAAAAACCCTATAGTGTAGCCATCTTCCCAAGTGCTCAGCAGTCAACGTGCATGCAATAAGCTGAGCCGGTGGGGAAATCACTTGTGCGTGCTGAGCTTTTTAGAATATATTTACCCAGCATGACTGTAGATGTAAGGGCATTGGCGCCGTGTCCGGACACAGTGCATTGAGAAGATATTGAACAGTGCACATTAACGTATAGTAGTATACCGATTACTGACGTATGTACTGGTCGTTGAAAATCATTGCTGATGTAGTATTAACAAAGACGTACATCATGATGTTATATTTTTATCTACATCTTCAAGGTAGCACTAGAGGGAGACTGTAGAGCAACTGTACAGCAGTGAAGAGCAGGAAGCCAACCAGTTATATATTGGCTGAGTACAGACTCGGAGAGCAATGAATTGGACAGGGCTCAACATGCCTGGTGAGCAATGCTTTACTTACTGGTTCGCTGGAGCTAACGAGATTGTTTTCTAAATTAAGTCTCCAAACATGACATTAAGCAGGATGGGAAAGGGGGGAACTGGCAGGAGTCCATAATTAATTTTTCTGACATTTGGAGAACTGTGACATTGGGTCTTATCTGTCTGAAGTGAAATATTCCACAGCCCTAAGGCCATTGATAGTATTTAGCCAGACTTCTGAGATCCAGGCAAATAACAACTTATTAATTCTCAGACCAACTGATGGACACGCAAAAAAGGTCAAAAGCTTAAAATAAAAGTATTTAGGAAGTCACATCATGATACAGCTCATCCAAAGAGCTCACCCAAATGGGAAGGTTTTGGGGAATACTGAGCTACAGGACAGACAGGGTTAAAATGTTACTCCTCGTTGGCTTAGAGATCAAGTTCTCCCATATGTTTGATTTCTGATGTATTCCTTTGGCACAGAAAATGGGAGGCGATATGCAAGAGGCATGAGCTGCTTGGAAAAAAGGGAAAGCTGGTGACAGGACAGTTATTATCAAGCTTTCTAGCCGTGGGCTACTGAGTCACTGCAGGAGGGACTCTTCTTGATTCATTGTGCCCAGGACTACCTGAAAGTAAATCCAAAGAACGGTATTGTTCGAGCCGTCTGTCATTCTACAATTGCTTATTAGGTATGTATTGCAGAGATCCTATGTGGACATTTTGGCTTATTGGTCTGACTGACCATGTCACTTACTCTGCTTCTTTGTGTAAGATGAGGATAATAGCTCCTTTGACTACCTTGTTTATGGAGTCAGTAAATGATTTTGTGGCAGAACCGACTCTTAGCGAGCCTGGTGCAAGGGGCATTTCCAGATATCACTAAAAATACACTTACCCTCTACGTAAGCAAGTGGGGGGAAGGATAAGGAAAGCCCAAAGCAGCGATGATTTCCAAGTGCAGTCAGCCACTTCATTTTTACTTCGTAGGAGAAACTTCTTTTACATATTACAGGTGTCAGAAGGATTTGCCAACACCAGCCCCACACTTGCAATGCTCTGAGAATGGCATTCATGCCTGATTAGAGGTATCCTTTATCATGAGTATCCGTGATTCATTCTTACGAGAAGAAGCCTTTGAGTAGAGCGGTTTCGTGATGTTTCGCTACTTTAACAGAGTCAGAAATTTGAGGGCCGTGATCTAACTTAGTTCAGATGCTGGTGGTGTTCTCCATTTCAACCTAGACCAATTAGAGAAATGGTTTTAATTACTTGGTTTGCCCTGAAGTAAATAAAAGATGGGCTTTATATCATCTGTATCAAGTACACCTCAAGGATATCAAGGCCATAGTGTATCGATTATAGCGTACGCCCTCGCTACCATGATCTGAATGCCTTGCAGCGTTTGATGTACTTGTGTTACAGCTCCCCTTGGAGAAAGTGAAGTGCTATTATCCCTCTACAGATGGGGAATTTTAGCACAGTGAGGCTAAGAGCTGGATTTTTAAAGGCTTTGGGGCACCTAAAGACGCAAACAGATGCATAGTGAGATTTACATAAGCATTTGGATGCCTAACATCCATTTCTTGCCTCTTTTGTACCTCCTTGCCTTTAAGAAACTGAAGTAAGGGACTTGTCCAAAGTCATGAAAGAAGTCTATAGCACAGCAGGAAGCCTCACCTGCTTATCCTGAGACGGGCTAGTGCTCTCAGGGCTGCGGCATCCTTGCTGTCAAATCCCAGACCTTCAGGCAATTCTAGGAGAGAGTACCTTGAACTACAACCAGCTCTGACAACCAAGGCGGGTTTTGCTCAGAACCCTTTGTTTTGCATTCCCAATCTGTATATAATACTAGACCAAGAGGCATAGCCCATTCATTGACATACTATTTATCAAAATAATTACAGGTAGCAACTGCCTAATAATAATAACAAAACATGCCTAAGTTTGTTAGTGGATAGTTTGCACTGCAAAATATAGAGCTTGATTTATCAGCTACTCAGGACTATATTAATTACCATCTATTGAAAACCAAAGCATTTCAGAGATAAGTTGGTAGCTCTTAGCTAAGAAATCCGATATGAGCAGAAGGCTGTTATTCTAGTAGGGTCGGAAAGATATTACGCAATTAAAATTAACTGAAACGAAGCCCTTTTGTAAAGAAGTTGCCACCTCTAGACCCGCTTAAACCAAAGGAAGTTTTGTTGCTAATGTAATTTTGATTTCAAAAGTGGGGCCTAGCTTATCCTTGCATTCCTTTCTCCTTCCTGCCTTTCTCTCGCCCTTCTCTTCAATAAGCATGGATACGGCTTGTTTAGGCTGAATTTTGTTGTCCAGATTCTGTTTCTGCAATGAGCTCAGTGGAACGACTCTAGGACCCCTGTACTACCCCTGTGGCCAAAATTCAACCTAAAAGCACCAGTTTACATCTCCACCCCAGAACCTACCCCCAACAGAACATGAACCCAACCTTTTGTTAGGATAAAAATGCCGATTTGAGACACATTTTCTGTTATTCCTCTGTCCTTGTGTTTCACATGTAAAGCTTCTCCCCTTGCCCACCCCGATTTTGGGACTACGGGCACTCACAGCGTTGCGGCTAAATCACCTGAAACCAAATGACAGAGCAAGAGGAATCTGGCCTCTCCCCTCCAGGTACCTCTGTCAGCATCTCTAAAGCCACAGCAACTCATTTGAAAACTGGAACCAAGAGACTTGCCTATTATTTATTGACTGAACATTTAGGAAGGCAAATTTTGTCAGTCCTCCTTTGTTTGCAATGCAAGATGCAAGGATTTTCTTTTCATCCCGTTCTATTTGTAGAAGAAAAAATGTTTGCTTGATACAGTCAAAGCTGACATTGCATCAGCATGCTCTGCATTTTGAAACACTCTTACTCCAAGTTGAAAACAGTGGATCACTTAGGGGCATGTTTGGTTTTCAAGGCCGCAGTTTTAGGCAGTGTCACGTTGCTTTTTCACTGTCAAACAACATCCAAAAGCAGGCTGCTATTTCTTGTGCGTTTCTGAAATTTCTCAGTCTCAGGGTCCCAGCCATCACAATGCATTATAGCTGATGTGACTTAACATGACACATCACTTAGAAAACATTTGAACAAAGTCTTTTTCTGTTTTTAAGCAGGGAACATAAAACTTTCATTCTTATCCAGCTACGTAAATTATATGCTGAATAGCAGATGAGCCAAACCTAAGCACCGTCTCTTTATTTAATGATAGTAGTAGTCTTTTCTTGTGGTATGGTAATATCTAGAAACATCAGTAGTGGCTCGAGCCTCATTCTGCGACACGCTTGTATTGCAAACACCGATAGAGGATTTTCAGTCTGATCCCAGTCCATGGGTGCGAGTGTAAAGTTTTCCATTTACTTCTATGGGTGCCCTTAAAAAATGCAGGCCACTGGCACTGTGAGCATGTACTTCTGAATCCATGGGTGCTCAGTCCCTTGGCCTGTGAGCTGCGACTGCCAGTCAGTTTGTTGATTCCAGCTGCGTTTTCCTGTTTGCCGGGCACGTGTTTGGTAGGGAATTGATTGGAGCCACTCATTTATTTCATGCAGGCTTGTGAATTAGCCACTAAATAATGTTCCCTCACTGCCAGCTGTAAAAGGATTTCACCTAGTGACCCAGAGAGGAAAGCTGCTGTCTCATATAACCAATACCCTTGGCCACCAAATGTCAGATCTTGCAGTCTGATTTCTGCAGAATAAAAGTGTTTAAATGACCTGGGAACAGTTTCAAAAGTGACTCGAATCAGCTGGGTGGACAAAACTATTTGGGTAAATGTGATATCTTTTATTAGACCAACTAATCAAAGACATCACATTTACCCAAAGAACCATGTCTGCTTCTGTCCTTAGACCAGCCTGGCTACAACCAACACCCCTGAATCAGTTGGGGTAGCATTTTCAAAAGCATTTCCGTGACTTGGGGACATGCTTCCAAAGGCACATATAGCACGTAGGTTCCTAATTTTCATCAAATTGAAGTTTTATTTTTATTTCGGTGTGACTTGGGTGGAGACCAATAAAGCTAGGAGGTATCCAGCATGAATACATCATCTTTAATAATGCATGGTGCAGGATTTTCCTGAAGGAAAACAGGGGAGGCTTGTGTTGTGCTGACAGAAGCTCTCCTCTTTAGGAAAAAAATCAATCAGAACAACTGCCCATGTGGCCAGCTAGTGACACTGGCCACAATAAGGGTTACAAGCAGCCAAGGAAGAAAGGGTTGTGCTCCATCATCAAGCATTCAATAGCAGTGACATAACAATGACACAAGAGCAATTTAATTCTTGGCATATTTAGAGGCAGCAGTGGCATCAGGGATTCTACCAAGGTAGCAATTTTCTAGATAATCAACTTAATGTCTTCATTCTAAGTACATTTATATGGGTAAGTTAATTAGGGGAGTTAATTTTCACAAATGGCAGAAAATCTGCATTTTCCAGTTGAGCTTTGTTCTGTGCCAATTCCTGGCTCAAGGTAGTGGAGGAAGATAGCTTGACATCCCTTATCTATTACCAGGGCCCAGCCTGGACCAGGGGTAGACCACATCTGTCAGTCTGACAGATGGGCTGATGGATTCCTGGTGTTCCCACCGTCTCTCCTGGGTTGCCTATTTCCCTTTTTCAAGAGAGAAAAGAACAGCTTTGCTTGGCCCAGACCATGTGGCTGCGCATTGTGGTAATCACATACTCTAAAAGGGTGAAACACCTGCTTGTTGGCCTGTGTTAATGCTGCTCCTTCTGTGAAGTATCTTGACATGGCAAAGCTGGAGGTGAGAGCTCTGAATGCAGATAGGATGCTGGGCATGGTGATTTGCATCTATTTATATGAAATGCTATGCTAAGGGCCTGATTGAGAGCCCAGAAAAGTCGGTCCTCATCCTCTACTTGTCTCGTGGTGCTGAGGGAGCTCTGAGAAGGACCTGAATTATTTGGGTTCTGCTTCTTGATGCACAGCTCTTCTCTGGGTGTATTTTATGCAGGTACAATGGGGAAAGACACTTCAATCTTTGTGGATGCTGGTGATCCGTTTTTCTCTGAGTAATTGTGTTCCTTCAAAGACAAATGTATGATGTCAAGGAAGAAGGAAATAGTGTCAAGGAAAGTCACTGTTCCTCTGTATACAAGAGTTGTGCTGTCGCACGAGGAATGCTGTGGGCACCAGCACAAGGCCCCAGGAAGCTCATCTCTGTCGTGCCTTGCACTGGTATTGGCACCTCCCTACGAAGCGGGAGCAAGGCACTCCCAGACCAAAGCGGTAGCCCTTCGCCCGTCCTGTGCATACGTGTAAATGATGAGCTGACGAGGAGGTGACAGGCAACGAACGTCCCGCCAGGCCCATGCGATGTGCGAGCTGCTGGGGGTTTAAAGACCAGCACACGTGATAAGGGGGCAGACATTGATTTATGAAGGATGATTAAAGGAAGGGAGTGTGTGTAGCCTCTTCGGGCAACAACAAATGAGGTGAGGTGGGAACATGTCAGAATACAAATATTTAATGAGCGTAAAGGACAGAGAGGGATTGTTTAGCTTTGTCAAAGGGGCACTGCTAGGGGTTTGCTGATGGAGACAAGAAAATGGAAATACAGGCAAAGCGAGCTTGCTTCTCCATTGTGTCATTATAGTTTTACCTCCGTGTTGCTCCAGTGAAGTTAGGAGACTCACCGCTCGGATGTCTGTTGACAGTTATCTGTACCCCTGTGAGTGTAGACTTGTCTTTTAAGGGAAGGTAAGAGTCTCCCTTCCTGGGCACGTGGACCGTTAACAAAAGCATGGGTGTCTTTCCAACTGTTTTGCAGGGGACAGTCCTATGCTTGCAGAAGATAATAAGTTAGTGGGCTTCAGAGTGATAGTCACTCAGGGTTTCATGCTATGGCCATAACATGCAGACATGGGTGGTGAGGTCCACCTTCAGAGGAGATGCTGGGACCGACTTGAATACGGGTGGGATATCAGGTGGCGAGCTAGCAAAAGTTCAGCTCTTGTAAACAGTTCATTCTGCTCTCCAAATTCAGCAAGGTTGTGAGAGCCTTAGACAAGTCAGATGGATATTTTCCAAGGGTTTTTGTTTTTTCTTTATGTTCCCAGGTCTTGGTGTTGAATATCATTCTAACACAGAATACGTTTCTGTTCATGTTTTTATAAGCCTCCAGCCTAGATGTTCCCTCCGTCCCACCTCTTCGCTGTCGCTCATCTCGTGGGTGTTTCTTGCTGTCGTATTTCCTTTTATTTGTGTCCTTCAGCCTAGTGCTCATATCATTTCCAACCCAACAGGCTTGTTCCAAACTCGTAGAGAAGAGAGGGGGGTGAATGAAAATGTGACAATGGCATGCCAAGAGACTAGTTAGTTGCTGATTAATGTGGCCGTTTAAGCAAACCTGACCATCCTTTGCTACCAGTCCACAAATTTGAATCACAAGTTCAGCCAAAATGGGAGAAATGTGGTGAATTGTCTCTCAGATTTCATTTGAACTTTTGAATGTGTTTGAACCTAAAACTTCTAGTGAAACGCAGATGTACAAAACACATGCACATAACGATGGGCGGGGGGAGCTTTGCTGGCTTTCCAGCCTTGCTGGACTTCTGATCGTCTGTAATTTTTTTGGGGTGGTAGCAGTGGAGGAAGGGAACATAGGTACACTTGGGTGTGAGCAATTATATTTCTCCTACTCTTATGGTTTTACATCCAGCTATCCCTTTCAACATCAAACTTAATTACCATCTAAGCGTTTGTAATCCACCCCTCGCTGCAGCATCGAGGTGCCAAATACAATTAAAAAGAATCAGGGCTTCCCATGAACAGGCCAATTTTCTCATTGTCACAAGGAGCGCTTCTCAGAGGATTTGCAGAAGGGCAAGTCTTAACCGGAAGGAAGAGTTTGAGGCAGACAACTGGAAAAAGAACTGGGATATCATCTCCAGGCAACATATTTAACATAGGGCTGTGCAAGCAGAGCTTTTTCTTGTTAAAAACTGCTTCTTCGGAAAGCATCAAGTTAACTAACTACTGCTGTAACGCGCTCCATCGTCGCGTGGTTTGCATCAATGCAGTATGGTACACTTCGATTTTGCTGATAATATCAACTTCTGCAAAAGTCCTGTGCACCTTGGGAATCTAAAGCCTACATTTTTTTTTGGTGTAATGAGAGTCAGCTGGCGTGCTTGTGCCACGACTGCTTTAAAAATCAGATGTTTGCTGCTGGGTTGCTTGTTACTTGTTTCCCCACCCACCCTTTCCCCCCAAATCCAGAAAGCTAAGTGGATCCATTCTCAGGCAGACAATTGGCAGGAGTTTCAGATACGCTGGAGGGCAGGAAGAGCACTAACATCATGGTCCCAGCAGCCAGATGTACCTCGTTCAACAGCTTTCCCAACTCGGTTCTTTTTCCTGGAGTGTGCAAAGAAACAGGTACCAAAACGGGAGGCGATCTGCAAGAGGCAAGAGCTGCTTGGAAAAAAAGGAAAGCTGGTGACAGGACAGTTATTATCAAGCTTTCTAGCCATGGGCTACTGAGTCACTGTAGGAGGAATTGCAAGGTGCAGTTTCTTTACAGGTGCTTCCTTAAATGAAACCCATCTTATGGAAAGGAAGCCAAACCAAGGAGCTGACACTAGAGACAAGGCTTGAGCCCCTTCTCACTGCACCACAGAGGTTAGGGCAGCCGACGTACTATGGATCCAACGATCCCTGGTGCTCCCCAAAGCTGCTTGCTGTGATCCACCCCTTGTCCACAGCCTACACGTGGATCAGTGATGCTCTAGGGCAGGCGCTGTCTGTTTTATTATCTGTTTGTACAGCAAAATGGGATCCTGACCTCTGGGTGCTGCCACGAGACAACTACTTTGCAAGATTATTAATTGTTATTAACAGTGACAGCTGAAGTGAAGTTAGTGGAGCTAAACCAGATTAAAACTGACATGAAGTCAGAATCATGCCCTAACACTTGCCCTGCCTATTTTAAGTACCTTATGACTAACTTGTCGGTGACGGATGTTCCTTCCAAGGGGCGGAGGTGTGGATCAGTTTGGGGAAAGCACTTAGGGGGTTTGCGTGCCAATTTCTAATATATTTGGATTAAAAATCTGGTTGCACCCCTCCCTCTGGGAGAAACCAACTTCTGCAGATGTCCAAGATACGCATGGAAAAGGAATGCAGGATATGTCTGTAAGTCCCACAGGTGGGTTTAAAAATGTCAACCAAATATCCAAAACATCAATGGCTTTGACACAGAAAAGCCATTAGCATCAGCTTGCTCCTGCACTGCTGTTTCTGGTTCCAAAGTCAAATAAAAGATTTTTAAAACTACCACCATAGGGGTAATGCATGGATAATTGGGGCAGTGTAATCTAACTGTGTCTGGCCTCAAGTAATTGAATATCTTTATAATAGGAGCCACATAACTACCTAGATGGACACAGAGCTGGAGGATGATGTTGCTCCCATGTCATTCCTTTCCTTCCCTAATACATATCCCAAAAGCCCTGCGTTTCCCAAAGACCGTTCGAAGCCCATCTGTTTTGCTGTGAGAAACAGTCGTGTCTGCCAGGTGACACACCATGATCTCTGGGGACTTGGCATGTCCATTGGCAGGGTCCCCAGGCACTACTAGCCTCTGCTCCATAGAAAAAGATAATTCATTAGCCAATATTAACACACTTCTTTGCACACACAAAAGGCTAGGATAATCTATTTCCTCCTACCCAATTCCTTGCTATCCTGCTGTGTCCTGTGGGAAGAGCAAGCTGCCTAATCTAAACCTGTTGATTTTCGGGGAGATGCTCCCGTTGACTGCAGTGGGCTTTGGAACAGGTCCTTTGTCAGGTTCATTTTCCTTTAAATGGTTCCCCTTATTTTCCACTAAAAAGAATAAAACTATGCTTCCCTGGTTTGTTTTTCTATCTTTCCACATTTCCCAAATTATTCCCTTTTTAATAAGTGTGAAGCTCTATGCAATGAAGCGCAGTGGGAACGTGGTGAAATCTGCCCAGGGTTATACAGAATCAAAGATTAAACTGTCTCACATGGCAAGTGTGTGGAAGACAGGACTGGGGAGAGGCGGGGAGGAGAGGAAGAAAGCTGTAGGAAGTGTGGAGGGTGAACAAATCAATTTAAAAAGGTGAGAAAGAAAGAGAGCGAGAGATTCATAAATGGCTTCAAAAGGGGTAAAAGAAAGAGAGCCATAAAGCAGCACTCTTTCTACATAGTTGTAGAAATGTTGTTTGTACAGGCCCACAGAGCCTTATGGACTGATCAAGAAGACAAGCCCTTGCATGAGGAAGCATACATTCAAAAGGCAGCAAGACCCCATTTTTCTGTGCTCCTCCGTGTCCTCCAAAAGACTCCTCTCATGTTCCTCTGAAGATACAAACACAAACCGACTGTGCATTGCATCAAATGGACAGGTGCATTAAAAAGGCAAGAGGGAGATAGGTTAGGCAACCAGTAGGTTTGTTGGATTAGGGTATTAGAGCTGTTGAAAGAGCTAAGAGGCATAGTTAGGTTGTAAGCTCTTTGGGGTGGGGAGGGGGCTAGCTTCGTTAAGCAGCACCTAATCTGATGGAGGCTGTAATCCTTGGATGAAGCTCCTAGGCATTGCCATACCAGCAGCATGTCCAGGTGTTGCAACATAAAAAAAGTAGCTGTCATGGTTGGATGCTTGGAGAACTGGCTGATGTGGGAGGAGAGAAATGAGTTAGTCTTTCCCTTCCCCCCCAAAAAACTACAAGGTGAAAACTCCTGGAGAACATCTCCCCAGGCCTCTCCAGATGCTCCATTTAATCCCTTCTCCCTCCTTCCAAAACTGGAGGTGAATGTCACTCCAGCCATAATGCAGGAGCTTCAGGCAAGAGCCCAGGCCTGACTGAGCATCAGCAAAAGGCACCTTTCCTAAAGAAGGCATGCCTATTCCTCCAAGCACCATGCATTCTCCATGGGATTCCTCCCTCTCCAGGTTGACCGATGGGGAAAGAGACTGTCATAACTGTTTAAGACCAAGGGCTTCCCAGAAACTCAGGAGCCCGAGACTTGTTTACTCAGCTTGCAATTAAAACTATCTTAGCAACAGCATGTTCTTTTGGGTGACAGCAGTGACACTGTCACCTACTCGCCGGAAGACAAATGAGATCCTCTGCAAAAGATGGCGAAAGCTATGAGATTGTGATTTAATTGTAACACAAGAGCTCCTTGGATCAAATCCCCTGCATCTAGAATAAATGAGTGTATTTTGATTGACACCAGGAAACCGCACCTGCCTATATTACTGGAGATATCCACCCCTCCTGGAAGTGTCCCCGTGAACAATGCCGCAGAACATATTGAGGACACGATCTCAAACACAGGGAATGGGATGGGGAAACAAAAAGAGACGCATGCACACACCCACACACTAGGATTTTTCTTTAAAAATCAGACTGGAGTATGTTGAATTGGTTCATTGTTTGCAAAGGAATCTGAGCAGAATTAATGATCAGTACAGGCAGGAAGAGATGCTGTTTAGCAAACGTAGTGGCCAGACATTCTCGAAGATCTGTAATCTAATTTAGCTCTGAGAGTTAATGATTTTAATGATTTGTTGTGATCTCAAAACAACTGTTAGAAGATAAATCTACATCATTAAACCTATTATGGTGTTTTGCTTCATTTGGCAAATGGTGTTTTTTTGTTCTAAAAACGCCCACATTTTAAACAAGCAGAGATTGGCCGCTGATGGGAAGGAACAATTTGTTCCTAAGTCCTTTTGAGGCTGAAATGAAAGGTGTCCTTGGTGGGGGTGGTGGAAAAAAACCTCTTCGCAAATACTATTGACTGTTTTATAAACAGAAGGCTTTGCTTACGCTATGATATATATCATTTCTGCGAATGCCAGTTACAAATCAGAATTTGTGAAACAAGGCGCTGTGCCGATGGCTCAGAATATCTTGATTTAAGACCCAGTTATTATTAAAGAACATTTCATGATAGACAGGATGGCTCAGAGCATTGGGAGGTGGATACAGGACCTTTCTCCTGAGTTTAAACCCATTGTAGGTCAATAATGAGAGCAAGTTGCTAGTGTCTGGAAGCTCTTTGACAACTTTGGGTTGGAGGTTTCATTCTGACTATGCGTGGACAAGCGTCCATGTCACATAAATGCCTGTTGTAGTAGTGGGTTGATGGCACTCTGGCCATCTCAGCAACTGTACCAGCAGCCAAATAGATCATAAATGATCCATTGCGGGGTTGGACTCGATGATCTATTGAGGTCCCTTCCGACCCTAACATCTAACATCTATGATTTCCTACCCTTGCTCTCATAAGAACATAGCAGTAGGAGCCTTAGGGGAGGGCAAACCGGGAGACCACCTGGAGCCCCACACATCAGGGGGCCCAAATTTTGGGGGGAGTGAAGTTTTTGCAAGGAAGTGGCTCATCAAAATTAAGCCTCTAAGGGGCCCCAAATGACTCTCTCTTGCCCAGAGCCCCAACATCCCTAAGGCCACCACTGAACATAGGAATTGGCATAGTGGGGCAAACCAATGGTCCATCCAGCCAGGTATCCTATCCCTGCAACAGCAAGTAGCCGATGCTTTAAAAGGAGAGAACATATGGCAGAAGTCACTCTAAACATGTCCTGCATCAATTTACATTTTTTTTACAGATGTCGATGAATATATCCCTGACTGTTCTGGGTAGTGACTCCCAACGGTCCTGTCCTCCTTGAATTTGTTAAATCCCCTTTTTTTTTTAAACCTGGTTATAACTCTGCTTCTACAACCTCTTTTGGCAATGAGAATAATCATGAACTGTGTAAAAAGTATTCACTCTGGCTGTTTTAAACCTGTCTCCTGAGTAGAGGAGACTGGACGGTCACCTTGCTGGGGTCATCTGACCCCAGTTGTCTTTCCTGCCTGGTGCAGGGAGCTGGACCCGATGATCTTCCAGGGCCCCTTCCAGCCTTACAATCTATGAATATACAATACGTAGTGGCCCCTGGTTCTTGTATTTTGGGACTGAGTGAATAGCAGTTCTCTAGTCACTTTATGCACATGCTTCACAGAGTTATAGACTTCCCTGCCTGTCATTCAGACTTGGAAGTTCATGTATTCTTGTCTACATGGGACCTTTTTGCAGGATTAAAAGGAAAAAAAATAGGATATACAAGACGGATACAAGGTTAACCAATGAGACTTGAACTTAATTCTTTTGAGTTTGACTAATTGCACATTTTGCCTATGTAAATGTTATCAATCTCCTATTTACATGGTAGATAATCCTTCTGCGAGCACGACCAGCCCACTTGATTTAGAGTGACTGTTCCTCAAACAATTTGGCGTGTCTGAGTCTGCAGACATGAATAAATTGACTTGCATCATCTGTTATACCTTTCATGCAAGGCAGAGACAGAGTTTCTGATGAATCAAGGGCAAAGAACTTAACAGCCGAACAGTATTTCAGCTGTATAGCTAAGATGGAGAGAGTTATGTTCAGAGACCCAGACATAATTTGACACCCTTTTTTATACAAGTGCAGCTCCACTGAAACCATGGGATATAGCTGTAAGAAAGCAGGGAATCAATCCTAACTTTTCCTTGTAGTTTTTTACCTACATACCAACCATATAACCTTCAAAGGGTCATGAGGGTGCCATTTAAGAAAAGCAAGAGCAATAGCTAAGATCTATAAGTTTTTTCTTGTTTCAAAGGCTTCATTGCCTTGTATCATTGGGATGATTTGGGACAGCACAAATGTATAGTAACAGTGGGGCAGAGATGACCTGAGAGGTTTGGAAATGTGTGCATCAGTGCCTCTCAACACCGATGAGCTTATCTATGTAACCTGCAGCACTATTTTACCCTGTCCCTTCCCAGATGCTTCATTTACTCTTTCTATTTTACCAGAAATATTTTTTTCCCCCTGGAAATAGAGGGGCTACAGGAAGAAGATAGGAAAGATTATATATGTTTTAATGGGGCATCTCTTGCACAAAGGTTATGGCTGGCTGCCTATAGAGATATTGGAAAGAAGAAAAAATAATTGAACAGAGTTGGCCCTGTGAGCTTTTTATAGGCTTAGAAAATTGCTGGTTTAGTGCATTTGTCTCTATGTGCCGGAGCTAAATATCTTCTACATTTAAACCACAGTGTACAACAAAAATAACATAGCCCAACAATGATTGTCTGCCATCCTATCTCTTTCCTTCCTTCGGTCGCCAGGTAAAGGAGGCTATTTTAGTTCCTCCGATATCATTCAGAAATTGCTACCGTGACTCCACACAGCCAGCCTGCCCCGAATGTCTCATTGGCACAAAGGAAAGACAAGAGAGACACAGAAGGGGAGAAATGCACTTGTTGTGTAGTAAAAGTTAAGCACACACTGGGTTCCAGGCACCATTCTTCCTGCCTGATAATCCCCTGCCCTGTGCTGCTAGCACAGACACATTGCTTTAATAACACAAAGTAAATAAGAGGACTATTTTCAGCTGTGTTTGTTTTGGGGAAGTTCTTTCTTCAGCCTATGAATACAGGACACACATTTTATTACCATTGTGACATCTCGAAATGCAGCAATTGACCTTAGCACGACACAAAGTCACGTTCCTGCCCTTCTCCATCAGATCCCTCCCTGGGGCTGCTTCTGCTGTATCGCCTAGACAAAAGGTAGATGGGTCTGCAACTGCCCAGGCTCTTGTGCTATCCAATATATTCCTAGGTGCTTGCTGTATTTTAAATTTGCTTTTTAAAGAGCTATGCAATGCTAGACATTGATACCAGCAGGACGAGATCCTCTCATCCTGGACCATAGCTTATTCCATTTGTTACGTTTGATTTGAATGTTTTTCATTATTGTATTCTTCCTGGGACTCTCTCTTCCTGAGAAAGTGGGCTTTATTGATAATCCATGGGAACGTATCCGCACAGTAATACTAGCTTGGTCTCTTTCCTGGCGTGACCAGTGGGCTGACTGATGCCAGTTCTGGAGACTGTTTGGGCACTCGCATGGGAAATGGGACCCAGCAAGTGACTTCACATTTGCCATTTGGCGTTGTGCCGGAGGACTGGAAAAGGGCCAACGTGGTTCCCATTTTCAAAAAAGGGAGGAAGGAGGACCCAGGAGGCTATAGGCCCGTTAGTCTTACCTCGGTCCTGGGGAAGCTTTTTGAGAGAATTATCCTGGCGCGTGTCCGCGAGGGGCAGCAGGGGAGACCATGCTTAGGGGCAACCAATATGGGTTCATTAGAGGCAGGTCCTTGGATGCAGGTGTCGTGGTAGACATAGTCTTTCTGGACTTTAGGAAGTCCTTCGACACTGTCTCTCACCCCATTCTCATTAAAAAACTAGGAGACTGTGGTGTCGACTCCTACACAGTCAAATGGGTCACTAACTGGCTGGAGGGCCGCACCCAGACAGTGGTGGTGGACAGGTCTTATTTGACCTGGAGGGATATGAGCCGTGGGGTCCCCCAGGGCTCGGTCCTTGGGCCCGCGCTGTTCAACATCTTCATCAGTGACCTGGATGAGGGGGTAAAAAGCACCCTGTGCAAATTTGCAGATGACACTAAGATGTGGGGAGAAGGGGGCATACTAGAAGGGAGGAATAGGCTGCAATCAGACCTGGACAGGTTCCAGGGGTGGGCTGATGAGAACAGGATGGGTTTCAACACTGACAAGTGCAAGGTGCTGCACCTGGGGAGGAAGAACCAGCAGCACACCTACAGGCTGGGAACTCCCTTCTCATCAGCACAGAGGCAGAAAAGGATCTTGGAGTCACTATTGATGCCAAAATGAACATGGGCCGACAGTGTGGGGACACGATCAGGAAGGCCAACCGGACCTTGTCGTGCATCCACAGATGCATCTCGAGCAGGGCCAAGGAGGTGATCCTCCCCCTCTACGCGACACTGGTCAGGCCGCAGCTGGAGTACTGCGTCCAGGTCTGGGTGCCGCACTTCAAGAGGGATGTGGACAACATGGAGAGGGTCCAGAGGAGGCCACCTGCCGTGATCCAGGGACAGCAGGGCAGGCCCTACGAGGAGAGGCGACGGGACCTGAACCTGGTCAGCCTTCACAAGAGGAGGCTGAGGGGGATCTAGTGGCCATTTACAAACTAGTCAGAGGGGACCAGCAGGCATTGGGGGAGTCCCTGTTCCCCCGAGCACTCCCAGGAGTGACTAGAAATAATGGTCACAAGCTGGCAGAGGGTAGATTCAGACTAGACATCAGGAGGCGCGACTTCACAGTCAGGGCAGCTAGGATCTAGAACCAACTTCCAAGAGAAGTCATGCTGGCTCCTACCCTGGGGGTCTTTAAGAGGAGGTTAAATGACCACCTTGCCGGGGTCGTTTGACCCCAGTACTCTTTCCTGCCCATGGCAGGGGGTCAGACTTGACGATCTGTCAAGGTCCCTTCCGACCCGACCAACTATGAAACTATGAAATGTCTGAAAGGAAATGCTTTTGAGTTGATAGAAACAGGGTGGGTTGGGACTGTGTTTTTGAGCTGAAAACTTTTTTTATTATCAGTTCCCCCAAGCTCTTCACTCCTCCCTCTTTCATAAAAGAGAGTGATAGCAGAGTATGTGGAAGTGAAGTGTTACATATGCACAAAATCACATTCTGATAGAAAGCAATCAAAAAAAAAAGAAAAAGAAAAGAAAAGAAAATCATCACAATTTCCAACAGTTGAGACACTCCAAAAGTTCAACATATGCTTTTGTCCTGGATCAGGATGAAGTGTTGAAGTGTCCAAACGTCATGAAACAACAATTTCAAAAAACATTCTCCTTGGCAATATCAGAACCATTCACTGTGACATTTTCGATCTAAACAAAAACCTCAGCATTCCCCACATCAAAATGTTCCATTTCCATTTGTTCAGCTGACCCAGATTGCCTTGTTCAGAGGCAGTTCAACATGCAGCCGCGTTTCCCAAGCGTGCTGCACAGCCCTTGGGAGTTCTTGTTTGTGTTGCCTCTCATCTGCGCTCTCCTTCATGAACCCGGCTCCCCGGCCGGATTACATCTCCTGGGCTATAACTTCAGTGCTCTGACTCCCATGATGAATCACATAATGGAAAATTTCCATTTTTCAAAGCTGCATTTTCAGTCACAAAAGCATCCCAGCAGAAGATTGCCAGCCGGCTCTGCACAGGTGCATGAAGGTTGTCCTTCCCCGTCCCTTCCCCAGTGAGCACGGTTCTTAGATGAAGGGACATTAAGTAATACTAACTAGGCAACTTGCATTAGCAAAGAAAACACACACCTTGTTATGGTTTGTTCACTGCTAAATGGTACGTTTTTCCTCCAGTCATAAGCAATGCATAGCAATGGCTGGGAACCCTCAGAAGTTGGGAAAATTAAAGTCATTGGGGCACAACATTTTTGGCCACAAATTAGCCCTGAACCCTTCTTGAGTACCACTTGAATCCCTTTTCCCTGCCTGATTAGGTGCTCTGCTTTCTGCTCCCTGCCTGATCTGATGCTCTGCTTTCTGCTTCCCGCTTCCCGTGGTATATGCCATTGGGCTGCCTGTCCTCTCAGTCTGCCACGTGCCACATATGGGGCAGCCATGTCTCAGGTTGGCCACCTCTGATCTCAGTATTCACAAATACGGCTGTTTCGCCAAAGAGTGTCTGGAGTCTGTTAGACTGGGCTGCAATATTGGTATGAATGGGATTTCTTGGGTGGTTTCTGATATCCTCTGTTTCTCGCTGTGGCAAGAATAGCAAGAAGTGGAGAGACGACAAAATATAAGATCGCCACCACCACTAATAAACATTAACTCAACTTTTTAAAGATCAGACCGATTTCCTTTCCAGTTGAGTTTGGAGTTTTGGATGAAAGTTCAAGGTTGGCATTTAATTTATACAAACTGGCTTGCCCTTCCCTTAATACTGAGTCATTAGAGCTCTCTGTGTATGTTCGGAAGCAGAAAACATCTGGCATTACACACTGTGTCAACAGATTAAATGATACAAATGCAGTCCAAAAAATCCAGTGACTGCATGATAATTGCAATTGCACAAAGGGATCACAGCGAGAGAGGCAATGTTTTGTTTTGGGGCTTCGCCATATGATTTTACTCGGAGCATTCCTACAATGCTTCTGGAGCAAGGCATCCAGTTCATTATTTTGATTGAGAGTGTGACCACCGCTCTTGTGCAAACTGTTGCCTCTATGCCTGCCTGTTGTGTGATATTGGGAAACTACCCTCCAGGTAGAACAAATGTTGTTTTATTTGCTGCATGGAAATTTGTTAAATAAATCATAGATTCATAGTAGCATAGGAAATTAACAATGAGCTGTGCCTGGAAGGTTAGACATATTGTGCTTCAAATAAGCAGGAGACCACTTTGCAATTCAAAAGAAATATGTTGGGATGTGTGAAGGCACATCTGTTAATCATTTTTTTTCCCCAACCCAAAAGGTTGTGGGCCTGAATCCCAATGGATCCATGGGGTGACACTGATGTACCTCACTTAAATTAGCTCCAGTGACTTCTGTTGCCTGGATCAAACCACCGAGAGAAAAGCCTGAACATATTTCTCTGCAAACTTTAATGTTCTTAATTGTAAAGCCTCCCCTGTCTGCAATCTGGTTCAAAGGAGAGAGCTGTGGGTTTGCTTACTGCCATGACTTCCATACTATTATTGCATTATGTCTTCTATTTTGGAACACTACAAGGGCATTATTAGTCTCAAAAGCTTGACATTTCGTATGGGCTATGGCCTGGAGTGTTCTTTACTTGACAATTACATACGAGTTCTCTTCAGAAAAAAAAGTGTGTGTGTATAAAGAGAGAGAGAGAGACTGTTTTTGAAAGCTTCTTTTCAAAATGACATTTGATGAATTTAAATAAGGGATTCTTAGTGCTGTTAACAGTTTCTAACATTTTGGCATTTATTATAGTCTTTGCAAATCTTTTGTTCCCCTTCCTGACTTCCACATTCTGTAACTACCTGGAAATATTTCAGAAGGCAAATAAAGAATTTGGAAAGGAGTCTAAAAGCTTGCATATATCTTTGGGCATGTTTTGAATTGCTGTCGTGTTCTCGCTCAGTGGGAAATGTGAGTGTATTCAGCTAGAGATTGTTATAGGTAATATAGATTAGTAAATGGTAAGGAGCAGATATTTTTCATCATAGAAAAATTGACAGAGCACACTTATCTCGGTTTGTATTGAAACATTTCTTTGACATTTTCTTGTTTATATTTTGGTAACCAATTGCCCCCTAGTCAAACTGAAAAAATCTTTTTGTTCTTTTTTTCCAATTTAGCTGAATTTTAGCTAAGCATAGAAGTTTTCCTTATGTTGAAAAGGTTAAATGTTTCAGATGAGTCTAAGTGATTTCAACATTTCTAAATAAGGTGTAGGCACTCAAGGGCTGATCCATATTGGCCTTGGAGGCACCGAAACAGGCACTTAGGTTCAGCCTTTGCCCTAAGTCACAGGGAGCTTGCAGAAGGAATGGTTTCTGGGCACATACGGTGTGCACCAGGCAGGCTAAGCATGCATACAGGTCCGCTACCAACTTAGCCGGAGGAGTGGGTACGTCTACAGTAGATGGCCATTGGTTAAAACGTGCAGAAAGCACAGGACATAGGGCCATGCCACCATAGAAAAAGACTTTGACTGCTAGGCTACACAGTCAGGTTCTGCATTGCTGGCTGTCTTTCGGCCCTATGACACTTTCACTCTAAGCTGACTCGCTAGGGCAGTTAAAACAAGGGTGGGGAGGGGGCTTTTCTATTGCACAGCTGATAGCCTGGTGGTTGGGTACCCTCCCGGGAGGTGTAAGGTATGGGTATGAATCCCTGCACTATGGGGGAGGAGAGGGGCCTAGAAATCAGGCCTCTGATTTCCTGGGCAAGTGCAATTACTACTAGGGTCTTGGGCAAAAGGTGGATGATACCAGTACTGATGTCACCGAGGACTAAAAGGAGGCTGCTGTGGTATCTAGTGACCTCAGTGCTGCCCCTCTGGGTGGCCTGGGTCTCAAGATGATGCAACTTCCTCCCTTATAGCGCTGAGGCAGATGCTTGAGCTTTGAGGAGTGGGAATTCAGAAACAACCTGGACCTAGCGTTTCCTGTTGGCAAGCTGTTAACCCAGACCCTCCGCAGGGTGGAGACATCTGGACCAATCTTAGGAGGCACCACATTCACCAGCCAGAACGCCTGAGTGCCCAAGATGAGGAGCCCACATTTTAGGCACTCTGGGTATGTCTACACATGTGCTTTAATGTGCATTAGCCTATTTTAATGTGCATTAAAGTGTCACTGAAACAAACATGCTGTTTAGTTAATGCACATTCAAATAGGCTAATGTGCACGGGTGTTTATACATGTGCGTGTGGGAGGGGGGCGCCCTTTAATTAGAGCAGCTCCAAGAGCCGCTCTAATTAAAGCACCCGGAGTGTCTCGTGTATCAGTGTCCCTGCATTTCAAAATGGTGGCAGGGGCGCTTTATCTAAAGCTCATCAATAAAATGCCCCAGCACCATTTTTAAGCATAGGGACACTGATACATGAGACACTGGAGGCTGCTGGAGCACAGCAATGACCACGCTCCAGCAAACTCAATTAATAGAGTCTGCTCTGACACAGTGTAATAACAGCGCATCAGAGCAGCCTTGCTGCTCGTGTATAGGCACCCCGTTTCCTTAGTACCTCACAATAGAGGTACTAAATTTAATGTGCATTAACTGAAGCACATTAATGCACATGTAGACATACCCTCTGACACCTAAATGGGGCACTTGCAAGGTCATCTAGGTCTGGCCCTTTGAGCCAGGATTTCTAAAGGTATTTAGTCATTGCTGCACTCAGCGTTGCAAACCCAAAGAGATTTAGATAGCTAAGTCTCATCTGCAGAAGTGACTTGGGAATTTATTAGGTAATTCTCCTGGAAGGTCAATGGGAGCTAGATATCCAGTCATCATTTATGTCTTCAAAAACTTTCTCTCTCCTAAATCACTTAGATACTTCTGAAAATGTTATTCTATGTGATTTGTCCAAGAAGGCCGTGCCAGAGCTGGGAATTAAATCCAGATCTACCGAGTCCCAGTGCAGAAGTTTAACTGCAAGAACACAATTCCCTGCTATATTCATTAGATTTGTTTTCAGATAATAGTATCTCTGGTAGGAAGAGCATCCTGGCCAAGGTTCATCTGAATTCTCTGCAATAGTCTCAAGGGTGTTTTTCTTGTTTCTCCTAAACCTACATAACATGGAAGAAAGATGAAGGGAGTGACAAACAATAGTTCAGATTAAGCAGAAGTGCTGTTCATTACTAGAGGGCAATTTAGACAAACCCACAACTTATTACAAATAAATGAGGATTAATTGTTATGCCATTGGTCTGTGAGGCAACTGCTACCGTGTATAATTAAATTACTTTGTAATTATTTTTGTGCGTGTTTAACCAAAGAAGGGTGTCAGGGTGGGCTTTTTTTTTTTCCCTGCCTCACAAAATGGTTTCATGTTCCAAATGTTGCTACTTTGCTGTATTATCTTGTGTAAACTGCTTTAGTGTATGTTTCCCGCGTCTCTTATTTGCCCAATGGGTTGTTTACTTATTGAAATTAAAATCAGAAGCGACTTGCTCTCGCAGGCAGTGCTGAATTTCTAATAAATATGTAAATACGACATCTCTCAGCTGTTGCCTTTGGCATTGCATTTGTGCATCACCCCCTGCAATAGCTCCTCTGCTGTGAACACGCGCTTGTGTTCAGAAGCAATGTACACGGTCCCAACAGAGCTGCAGAATGACATTGTCGTACTCAAGCCATAACCCAAGTTGTGGCTTCCTTTCATCCGCTTTCCTTTTAATGCTTTTGTCTAACAAAAGCCATAACCCAAGTTGTGGCTTCCTTTCATCCGCTTTCCTTTTCTCTTTTCTTGACGTTGCACAGTGGCTTTCCATCTCAGACAAAGGCAAAGAGATGCAACAGATGAAAGGGAGGGCAAAATACTCCAAAGTGCTTTATAATTTCTTCCACAAGTAAAATTTGCCCTGGTGAAGGGGGCCAACACAAAATCTTGGACCACCTAAGTCCTTAGGAAAGTGATATATTGGTGGCTGTAAGCAGAGGGGATGATGCTAAAGGACAAGAGGGGTTAGTGACTTTGTGCTGGCTTCTGCACTGGCTTGCATTTCACCTCGTAAGGGCATGATATGCCCCATGCTGTGTCTTCTGCCACGTAACTAGTATCACTTTTTCTGTTTATCAGACTTAAATCTCCAAGGGCTTGGATCTCAACAAAGACAGACATGTATAGACATCTTCATTGGTTTCAGCAAGGCCATGCCTTTGGGAGGCTCATGGTCCTTTTGACAGCACAAGTAACCAGGAACAGGCACCGCGGCGCAACACTAAGCGAGGTGCAGAATATGCAATGGGGAAACGGAGAAGGGTGGGAGAGACAAGTAAGGGACGAATCGGGAGCGGACAGAGCTGATTATTCCAACACTTACATGCCAGGAAGGTCATTCAGATCAGCTCAATATTAAGACCATTTTCGTGTAGAAGCGTTAGTCATTTAGGGGAGAAATATAGCACTCCTATCACACGCAAACAGAATAGCCTTATAAAATGTTGCCTGGGAAATAAGTTCCTAGACTTCAGATGCACATACTTTAGACTCTGATGTAAAAAGCAAGATCTCAGTGGAGAGCAACACAAACTATTATAGGCCTGAGCAGACATGACTTCAGAGGGAAGGCTCGAACAGCTCGGATTATTTAGTCTGGAGAAGAGAAGACCGAGGTGGGGATTTGCTAACTGTCTTCAGATACCTGAAGGGTGATTATAAAGAGGATGGAGATGGGCTTTTCTCTGTGGCCCTAGGGGGAAGGACTAGGAGCAAGACCTCAAGCTGCAGTAGAGGAAATTCAGGTTGGAGATTAGGAGGTGCTTCCTGACAATGAGCATGGCCAAGCATTTTCCTAGAGAATTTGTGGAATCCCCACCCTTGGAAGTTTTCAAGAGCAAAAAGAATAGACACTTGGTTGGGATGATTTAGTTAGGGATAATCCTGCCTTGAGCAGGGGGCTGGATTCGATGACCTTGTAGCTTGACTTGCTTATGATCCTATGCTTGAGTTACAGAGCAACTCACTTGGATGATTTAACTCAATTCCAAGCTCAAAAACCCCAGAGGCAAAAAGAAAATCTCCTCTGGCTTCCAGTTCCAGGACAAAGTCTCTGTGAAGTGAGGAAAGGAAAAGACTCAAGGGATTTTCTCTGATAGAAAATGCCCTAGTTTGAAACGGCCTCTTAGGGGATCCCCTGCACTGAGCTCCTAAAGAGAGGCTTTTCTAACTCCAGCCCCAGGTGAAACAGCTTGTAGCTGAACTCCCCCTTCCTCCTCCCTCTGCACCACAGCGAAGCCAGGAGATATCTTTTGTTCTGCCTCTTTTCTCAAAATGGGAAGGTGCAATTTGTGTGGGTCCTTGGCATCAGGACTTCGGGAGATATCTCTTTGCTGGAAGGGTCCTGTCTCACGGAGCTCAGCTTGGCCTTCCAGGTCGAAGTTTTCCAGGCTAACATTATTAATAGCCTGAAATTAATGTACTTACTTACCAATATCGTCCTTGCTGGTGAGGCTGGCTCTCTATTCTTCATTCTCCCATTTCATGCCAGTCTCTTTCTTCACAGGAATGGAAAGGGCCTTTTATTGCCTGTTAGTAAGACAGAAAGAAATGCTGCCTGTGCCCAAAATAAAATGAAAATCCCAGGGCTGCTAGTTCCACTGGAGTTACTTTGGCATCGAAGCTTTGTTGCCAATAAAAAAGATTTTGCAAGCTTAATCCATTCAAAGGAAAGAAATTGAGGAACTGAGTGCAAGGGCGTTGTGGTTTTTGCTTCTCTGGCATGGTTGGGTGGGCTCTTCTTCTTGATTTAAGAGAACAATTCATTATAATAATAATATATATATGGAATACTAATTACTACATTTTTCAGGAAGCATCAAGCAACCAGAGTTTGATCTATTAAATGTGAAAAAAAAAAAAAAAAAAGAGGAGGAGGAGGTGATGGCTTGATCCTGAATTTGTGTTACCCCAAACCTGTCATCCAGTAATTCCAAAACGCTGCATATTTTGCATGAGATTTCCATTGGGGGGGAGGGCAGGACTTTCCATAGGTTTTCAGTGGGGGATGGGAGATGAGGGAGAGGAAGGGAAGACATTTTTCCAGATTTCCTGCCAAAATCAAGTGGCTTTTCTTGCCAGCTCCGATAATCTGTCAGCTTCCACACACTGATGAATGCATCTGCTATTAGAAGAGAAGAGGTGATTTTACATATTTTATGGGCTTCCCCACAAGGTGTCACCATGTTACAGTCGTATGCTAGAAAGCACCAAAGATAAAGGGCCTGACTCTGATCTTGCTCATCCCAGTTTTCCACCAGTCCGGAGGGGAGCAAGTCCTGACCGACAGTGGTGCAAAAGAGAACCAAAGCAGTCTTCAAGGCGGCAAAGAGGAGATCTGACAAGCTCCATAAAATGAATGGGAATTACAGCCCTCCTACCTTTTTAAATGCATGCTCCTAACTTCAAATTGGGCTGGTTTCTTTGTAAACCATTCATTGCTTATCCACAAGCTTTCAGTGATTTTCAGTTATTTGAGCAATTTTTGAGAGTGGAGATGGAACAAGACTGAAATGAGTGGCCAGTGTCATTTACTGGCCCTGAAAAAGGTCTCTGGCATTGTAATCCTGATCGGGAGGCCCTTTACGGGCTTTCAATCATCAAGTTGATGACATTGTTTGTGCTTTAGCACATAACAGGGATAACCACGAAAAGGTTGTCATCTTTTTCCCCTTGGTTATCAGGTGCCTTTGGACTCCAACAGCCTGCACAAGTCCCAAGTGAGACGAGTAATGCATTATGCTGTGCACTATAGTGCAGAGAATGAGAGAGAAAAGCTCCTGCCAGAAAGAGGAAAGCATGTGCTTCTGTCCTATTGGGGCTGTCTAAACATAAAAATGAAGGGGGTGACTATTGCACCGGGTCATGTAGCTAGCAGTGAGGATGCCACAGTGCTGGATGCATCAGGAGGACACACACAAAGTCCTCAGGGCACTTGGCCTCTGGTCCCTAGCCCACTCTGAAGCCCTTGCTACCATATCTGCACCTCCATTGCTGCCTGCTTGAAAGCTGGCACAGAGATGCCTGCCCACACTGCAGTCGCACCCTTGGCTTGCCATGCAGATCCACTGAAAAAGCTACATGTATGCTTCATGCACATGACATTGAGCACATGCTTAATTGCTTTCCTAAAATCCAGGTCCAAATAGATGAGACAGGGAAAGGATGGGGGGAAAGAAGCATTATTTATTTTCTAAGAAGCTGGAAGATGATGAAACTTCTAGCTCATCAAGTGCAGTAGATCCACAGCTCCTAGGAACATAATGTAATTCCACCCATATAAGCACTTTCATATCTAATAGTAGGAGAATATGTTTTGCACTTCTGGTGCTTTATCAACAAAATGCCCTGCTGTAACTACTTGGCCTTTGGAGATTATTTTCTCAGGGAAGCTGTCATCAGGCAGCTGATTAATTACTCTAATAATCATAATTTTTTTCTAATAAAAACCCCCTCTTCCCATTCATTAACTACATTGCAGGTAGGTGACAGTGGTAATTATTCTCTGGAAGTACTTCTGAATTATCTTTTCTAATCCAGCCCGTGCTGACATTTTTGAGAGAAAAAAAACATTTTGTCTCTCTTTTATGAGTGGGGTGACATTTGAATATGCAAACAGTGTCAAAGCCTGCCCTCCGGATGTTTTTCTGCACTATGATTTATGAGGTTTGGCTATTGTATTCGCTATCATAGAACTAGAAAGGTCATTAGACAAAGAGGCTTTTCCTACAGGGGTCCCTTGCAGTCTTTATCTTGTGATATTTTAATTTTTCCTTGAACATCAAGCTTGTGATGTGTACAGCTATAGACTTCTTTGTGCATTTATTATTTCTTTATTCATCCATGTAAAAGTGCCAGTGCAATGCGATGCCTTAGGCACAGAACTATAAGTTTATTTCCATTCAGAACCCAGCTGGTCAAAATGCTCATTGGCCGGGCGTTGAGAGGCACGGGGCTCAGAGATGCATCCTTGAAGGCGCAGGGGAGCAGTGGTTATGCCATGTATCTGCAAATCAAAACATGTAGGGTCAGATTTTCAATTGATTTTCAAGGGATCAGCACCAGCAACTGGAGGTGGAGTTTCAAAAAACGCTCTGCTCTCATTTACAGGGGTGTAAGTTGTAGCCGTGTTGGTCAAAGGACATGGGAAGACAAGGTTCTTTGGGTAAATACAATATCCTTTATTAGACCAACTCAAACAGTTGGAAAAAAAATTCTTCTTAGCAAGCTTTTTGGTTTAAATACCCTTTGTCAGGCTGAGGAAGCATCTGCAGTTGGATCCCTCCAGGAAGAGCACTCACCAACTGCTCAAAGACCTTGTCTGCTCTCATTTTAGGCACCTAAATATGGACAGCAAGATTGCCAGGCGCTACTGAAATCTACCCATTTGTTAGGCTTGTTCCATTGGTTTATTAGGCAATTTTGGGCCACGTTTAACAAGGAGGTAGTACTGACTTATCATAGACCTTTGCCTGTTTGGGGGTTTGTTTGTTTTTTCTAGCCTCTCTGTATTGCTG
>NW_005842494.1:273987-354501 GCF_000455745.1 Alligator sinensis | reverse complement strand
TTCCCTAAGATACAACCTCCCATATTTACCTTGATCAATTTTGAATGATACAGCATGCATGAGGAGCAATCAGTAGCTGATGGGGAAAGATGTGATTTATCCAGCTTGTAGGGTGCAGGTAAGGGGGAGTTTCAATGACATTTGCCCCTACAGATTCGCAGTACTGTGAATTTACAGTTGCTTTTGGGGACTTCTTTATGCTTCCCATTTCTCCTGCCCTGTCTTTCATTCTGAGTGGCGGCATTTGCTGTCAATAGATAAAAATGTCACCCCAAATTGAAACAAACATGGCCTATATTTCAAACTGCACAAGGTTATCTATAATGAATGAGTGCTTTGGAAATGTGTAGATAGAAAGCTAGATAGATCAGAGCATCCTTTGCCTACCAGTCCTCCTTTACAAAGCTCTTTTTACAGGAACTTCAATGCTCCTACCATTATGCAACCATCTCAATTGGCTCTTAAATGGCCAGGTCCTGTATACATTCAACAGAAAAGAGATTTGGGGATACTATTTTGAAGAGCTGAGCCCCTTCACCTGGGGTGGAAGTAGCGAGGACTGTGCATGCTCAGAGCCTCCTAAAATCATGTGCTCAGTCTTCATATGCAAAGGTAAGCTCGTCTGATCCATTCCCCAGGGAACTGGCAATCTTTGGGAAATATTCTTGGTTGGATTGTATCCTCCATCCAGAGTTAGATGGAGCTCTGCTGACTTTACACCAACTGGAGATCTGACCCACTGGACTTAAAGAAGTCAAAGTCGCACAGAAGTGAAAGGAAAATCAGGTCCCCAAGGAAAAGAGCTGTATTTTTCTCCGTTGTCTTGTTTGGCTTTCTTTGTGCGGCCTCTCTCAGGAGCATCCATGCTTCTCTGTCTCTGTAGCCAGCAATAAAGTCCACTGCTTCTGCAGAGCCTCTCAGGAGTATACATATTTGTCTACTCAAATTAGTTGCGACTCCTCCGTGACACAGAATCTGCCTGACAGCTCCTTTTGCTGACTCAGGGACAGGCTTATTGTTTTCACCTTTTGCTTCAGCTGCCCTCGAGGGACCGGGGAATACGGGAGGCCAAGAAATCCCAGCACTCAGGAGTTGCAGAGCTGAGAGCCAAGCAGCTCGGAGCACACTCTCTGCACCCAAAGAGGCAGGTGAGCATAATTCAAGTTTCCCCTCTTCTTGGTTACTTTGCTATTAGGATCCAGCCTGCCATGTGGCATTAACTCATGAGGAGCAGAACACACTGTGGGCACTATTCTCCTTTTGCTTACTCTGGATGGAGAGAGGAGTAACACCACTTCACCACACCCCTGAGCCCTGCAGCAAAAGCTGGAAGCAGGTAACCAGGAATCAAGTGTGTTCACGGGAGACAATTGCAGGAGACACTATAATGTGAGGCCGTTGTCGGCTTGCCACGATTCCTTATCTTAAATCTATTAGAAAGCATCGGGGGTTATATAATGATGCTGATTGCTATTCTGTAGCCAAGACCCAGCGTGGAAGTCATAACCCAGGCTTCTACTTATTACATGCATTGGTTTTCTTTCCCCTTAAGTCTATCATTCAGAGCCTCACACAAATCAGTACATGAAATCCACTGTGGAGCCCACCTGAGCAGAGAAATGTCCCTTCTGCTGACCCTGAAAAAGAGACTGGACTGGCAGGAAGGAAAAGGCTTGGGATGTTTCCTCTCTTTTTTCCTTTAAATCAATCGCCCTTTTTGTCTCTGTCCTTGTTCTCCTGCAGTGACACATCCCTGTTCATTATCTTCTCTTCCGCTGGAAGTCAAGAGGCTGTTGCGTTCCTCCCCCCAGCCCTCCCCAATGAATGTAAATCCTTCTTGGCCAGTCAATTGAGATCAATTTCTTCCTTGGAGACTGAACATGTTACATCCATGAGGCATGTAATGGCTGTCAATAGGAATAAAGCGGCCAATCTGTAACTCTGAGTAGGGCAAGTGCATGTTCGGAGGGAGAGAAAGTCATGGTTAGGGAAGCTGCCGGCACTGGGGTCTTACAGCTTCCCGCAGCCCGCACCACACGGCTTTACTTACTTGCTCTTTAAAGGTCCAGGAAACAGCAGCATGAGAGGAACGTCTCGATTCGCCACGTGCGGACAAGTCTTACAGAATCGGGGGGTGAAATTCTCTAGGTTTTATTACGCAGGAGGTAAGACTGAATTAGCATAATGGTCCCTTTCTGGCTTTAAACTCATTGAATCCATGAATTTAATGGAGGATAATCACCTCTTTATTGCGTTTTTCAACCAACCTGTAGAATTCTAAGTCGGGGAACGCAATGATCCCTTCCCTTCTCCAGAAATGAATTGGTGAGAGGTTCATAGGAAAATAGGGCTGGAAGGGATCTCATAAGGTCATATAGTTCAGTTCCCTGCTCAAGGCAGGATCACCCCCAGCTAAACCGGCCAAAGCTAAACCAAAGTTATACATCCCTAATAAATGCCATGCATTTTGGAGCAATTTCCCAAGCATCTTCTTGATCTCCTGCTTAACTTTTAAAGTAAGGTAAAGTGGAGGATTTTTCCTTAAGGACCCTTGAACTTCCAATTGTCAACATCACTCCATAGATTTCAGTGGAGCCACTCTTGAATTATTCTGGTATAAAAGAGGGGAAGAAATAACCACTCAGGCTCCATAATTAATTCCTTTCACCGCATGTAAGTTCCTGTCTAATTTCATTGCTTTATATATACAGTTGATCTGTCTCTCTCAAATGTACATAGCATCTTCATTCAAGGACATTCGATTGCAAATGACAAAGGAATAGATACAGAAAACCAAGTCTCTCAACCGTAGTTCCTGAGTCGCCTGATTGTTTCAGACAGAAGAACAGCTTCTGTTCCTCGTGAGACTTTGCTTACTCATTCTAGCCAGGTCCTAGATGGGTAAGCACAGTATGCTTGTAAATTGGGTATTTTGTGACTCCCTCACCACCTCCCACCTTTAGTGGCTATTTACACAGAGGATGACAGCTGTTTTTCTACTGCCAGATAATGGCAGTAGCCCTTTAATTTGCGTGGTAGTGCTGTGTATCAGAGGTGCTAAAACCAAAGCCTTCTGATGATGCCCCGTTGAGGTTCTCATACAAGGCTTTGCCAAAATAAAAAGCAATAAGGAAAAAACAGAAATATTGGAGCCGACCAAGTGCATTTCTTCTTGCTTATGGTGAAAAATGCATTGACTCTGTTCCAGGGAGCCATTTAGCTTTGGATTGTGCAGAGGCAGTCGTCATAGGCACTCTCGGTCGAGAGGTGTTAAAATCAATAACTAACGTCTTCGGTGATATAAAGAGGGAAATCGTCAACACAGCCAGGCTTACTATATCGATGCAACAGAGCCACAGCAAGGTCCTTGCCCTTGTCACCAAGGCAGTGATGTCCACCCACTTGCAAGAAAGTAGGAGCTGAAGAGTGCTGGCCCTGTCAATCTGCCGTCCCACTTAACGAGCATGTGCGGGATGAGTCATGGGCACATTTTGTGGCACTGTTTAAAAATATAAAGGTTCTTGAGGCTGCTTGCATCCTGCTGTCCCAAACAAATGCTCAGATTTCACACTCACAGGAAGCCAGGACAAATATTTCGCAGTCATTATTCTAGCTCACATCCATGGCAAATGCTTTGCAGAAAGCATTGCAGGGAGCTTGGGCTAGATCCAAGGGGCCATGTCCTCAGCTGCTGCTAACTGGCATCGCTCTCCTGAAGGCAGTGAAACTCTGCCCTCCATGCCAGCTAATGATCCCATTCTTCTCTTTTGCATGTTGTTCCTTAATTTCTTTCTAGTTTTTCTGAGATGGGACAAATAATTTAAATTTGTGGCTTCAGCACTGAACATTTTCCAGTCTCTAATGCATCGTGCTATTCTGCTGTCATCGATCGGAGCTCATAGGTCCCATATGAGAAGGAGGTCCCATATAGCTCTTTAACCAAGTGGTAGCGCTCTGTATCAGAGGTCCTGAAACCAAAGCCAGCTGATGGTACCCAGCTGAGTAGAGGTTATCATGCAAGGATGTGAGGAACACAGCAAAGCGTTGCCCGTCCTTATCCATACCTGCTCGTTGCGTTTTCTTTTCATGCCACTTAGTTAATTGGGGTGTAGGTGCAAAAAAGTTGCTCCTTTTGCTTCCACTTCAGTGGCCACAGTGTTTCTTACTACATATGGATAAGTAAAGGCTGGAGTCCAGAGACCTGCCAGATGACATATAGATAGTGTGCAGAATAGCCATCATTGCTGTGGAAGGCCATGGGAGCGTGGTCATAGACATCAAGAAAAGTCGAGCTCTGGCTGGCAAGGAGAGATCAGATGATAATAGGCTGTCACTGCTATGTTATATGATGCAGAAGTCAAAATAAATTAATGCCTCCATACAAGCTCACTGTGCTGTGACAAGAATAATGACCCCTAAAGGGCCTGCTCTAAATCCATTGAAGCCCATGAGAGTCCAACTGTTATTGAGGTTCAGTAGCACTTTCAATATGATGTCTGTGGAAATTCAAGAAAGGCAAGATTTAATATGAGCAAAGGTGTCTGGCTCAGGCCCACAATGACTAAAGCCAGGTGAATAAAAGTAAAGTCTGTAAGTTTAAATGAGCTTGCATTGACCCAGCTCAGGCCTCCTTTGCACTGGCTTCACGAAAACTTCTTTTGTGCCTGTGTTTTGTGAAAAATGGTGCCAGCACAAGAGACGGCCAAGCTGAGAGATTCCTGTGCCAGTATGGACATAAGTGCCTGTGTCTGAACCTTGGCATGAAGCCCTCTAGGAATGCCCTTTGCACATGCAGTGGCACGTGTGAACATGCAGCTCTGTCTGAGCTCAAGCAAACGGCTTCTGCAGCAGTCCAGAAAATCAATATCCCGTGGTCTCTATAAGGGGCTAGTAACGTACAACACAAGCATTCAGACCTCATTGGAAAATGGCCTCTTTTTTCTGCATGGAGAAAAGTTTCCTTGTGACCGGTATAAATGTTGCAGCAAATGTTTCATTAGAGGGTCCAATTCTCCCAGGACTCCTTTGTCTCTTCCTCCAATAAATATCGACTAACAAGGACAGAAAACCACCTGGGATGTTTTGCAAAAGGAAAAAACTTTCCTTACAACTGATTTGACAAAGTAATTCTATAAGAGGCTTGTTTATTCTCACCCCATTTAATAGAGACTTCAGCTAGACTTGAATTCCTTGCTCCTATGACTTCCTATTGATCAGTTTTCATGCCAAGACAATAGATCCTCTTGAAAACACAGCGATATTGAACCTTGAGGAAGGTCCTTGTAGCCTCAGTGGGATTTCTATAGGATTCTGCAAGCCTTTTCTTAATTAACTGTAATTGGAAGGTATGGGCCAGATCTTCAGCTGAGGTGAATATGCATCGTTCCATGGAAGTCAATAGAAGGACAGGAATACATGCCCTGCAGTAATTACCTTGTGTGTGTGGAACATGCTTGAGATCATTAATGGCTATATAGAGAGGCAGTGCATAGTATTAATTACAGGGAAGGCAGGAGGCAGATAAATGCAAGAACATGGGACTCTAAGTTGAATGGCCAGAGTAGCCGGTCTAGATTGCTTCTGAGCACTGCACGTGAACCCATGCCCAAGTGCACAGGCATCTTTTCAGACCCCTCGATGACTTGGGCATCTCTGTTTTGGACTAAGTGAAACCACTGAGCAGGGTTGATTTGGATTATTCTTTGTGAGGGTCTAAATTCCACCTGTGTCCTCTTAGATTTCTCCAAAGTCAATCTGGATCTAGCCTTAAATGAATCGGGTTCTGAGTCTTAGGCCAGGACCTTAACAACCAGGACCCCCTTACTCCCTACGTAGGGGAAGTTCCTGTTAGGATTCCTGTTAGGATCCCTTAGATATATTGGTTGGAAAATAGTATTTTGGCCGTGACTAAAATACATGATTATAAAAAGTGCCAGTCCTCTTGCTGTAGCTTTACATAATATAATTAAAGATGAGCCACATCCATTTAGAGTGTTTTTTTGCGAATAAGGTCACTACATGCTGCATTGTTTTTCAGCTAGAAGAACACAGAAACAAACAGGTGCAGCAAACTGGTTGCATGCTCCCAGCACGCACCGTGGTTTTATTAGTTATTCATATAAATTATTTATCTGAAGACTTGCTGATCCTTACCTGCTCAGATAAGTAATGCCTGAGAGAGAGAAAATTGCTGCTAAAGGGACTTGGCACTTGTAGAAAAGCCCAAACACTGAAAATCAATTTTACTACTTTTTTTTTTTTCTTGCAAAGGTCCTTCAGAGCCAGTGCCTTTCTGATTATGGCTTCACTTTTACAGGAAGTCTCTATCAAATCTATAAATTAGATTTTTCTGGCAACTTTGAGTCAGATCTGAGCAGAACTTTGCATGTGCGCTGTTTATAAGTGTATCTTAATCACTAGACTTTGGTTGTCATCACATTAAAAGGTCATAATTTATCAAAAATGTTGCATTTGTGAAAACGTCACCTTGCAGCACCCTTGTTGAGCTAACAATTTGCTGGTACATTTACTCTCCTATTGTCATTTTGGCTGAGCTTAATAGTCAAAAGAAGCACAACTCCCAGTACAATCTGCTCCACATAGCTAAAAAAAAAATGTGCGTGATTGCTCTCAGCTCAGTTGCCAGCAGTGCCCTGCTTTAACCGCTTTTTGCCTACTGCTAAACGTTGCAGGAGAAATCTCTCTTATCTGCTCTGCCATGGAGAAATGCAAGTAAGTTTATGGGGAGAGCGCGTGCAGCCAGAAATTCCAGGTATAGCACGAGTGCAACACAGCTGGATAGAGCAGGGACATCCCTCAGCCCATGCTGAGAAGTGACTGCACAGGGGGTGGGAGGATCTGGTGGGCTGAGAGGGTGACAGGAGAAGGATGCTTTGTAGGAAGGGCCTAGAATAAGGGTTGAGGTATGCTTTGACTAACTGGATAGGTCTACACGAGACGCTTACTGTACAGTAACCTAATATCACTGCACAGTATTATGCTGGGCAAAAACATGCGAATACACTACCGCATGGTGTTACTAGGCTACTGCACAGTAAGCATCACTAAAAAACCACGTGCTGACACTACTGAACAGTAGCACAAGTTACCACGCATTGGATTTGTACTTGGTTAACCAAGTACTGGCGCTTAATGCGCAATAACTAGGGTTCATTAATGAATGTGTTGATGCACCCACTGTTCACTTTTCACAGAGAGGCTTAGCTCGACTCAACACCCTTTCACTTCTCCATGCATTTTCCATTAATTAAGTCCTTTATTAATTAAAGCACATGCTGCCCTAGTAGCCAAGAAGAGTTGATTTCCCACAGGTATTGTGGACTAGCCCAACCCTGCGCACTCTGCCCTGCATCTTAACCCATTATTGTTTCACTTACTGCTTAGAGCTCCTTTTTGCTTTAATTGTCCCTACGTGGTGAAACACTAAGTGATCGGTCGGCAAAAAACAAAAACCAACAAACAAGAACCATTGCAACTGGTTCTTGACGCTACCCCAAACTCTATCCCTATGGTCAGCTAGTACTATCGGGACCGAATCACCGCTGATGAAATTTAGCACAAAATCACTGAGGCACGCCATTACTATCTGTCCGAGCTCCAAATTCTTCCATCAGGATGCGATCATGAAGTTTTAATGGATCCCAGTAGAGCCACGCACAGAGGACATGGCTGTGATATGCGCCCCAGAGCAGCTGTGAATGAGGACTCCTGCATGAAGTTCTTCAGCCAGGTGAGCGGGGTTTTGAGGCTCTTTACTCTTGGACCAGATCCTTAGCTGGTGTGAAGTGACTGACGTAGCACCTCGGATGTGAAATCAGCCCCGTTATTTTTGAGAAGAGAATATTTTTGTTCGGAAGTGCATCCTCTCCTCTAGAACGTACAGCCGTGACTCTGGGATCAGACTGAACCATGTTTTCCCGCGACGGCTTGCACATAGGGAGTGCTCTTTTAGCCACCGGCTACAGATCACGCTCTTTTGAACCTTGTTGGAAACATATAGGGAAATTTGCTTCAAACGCAGTGTTGTAACTTTACTTATCAAACTAGTGGGCCTTCATTCCCTCACTTAAAAAAAATAAATGGGAAATAATCTTTCTTTTCCTATTCAGTTATTGCTTTCCCAAGCATGACCTGGAGTGCTAAGAAAAGCTTGTCAAATTGCCATTCCCTTCTCCCGAACTCTTAATAAATCCTTTTCTTCATTTGTTTTTGCTCTCCTGGATTAATTTCATGGTCCTTCGTTGTGTGCAGCAGCACTGGAGTTTACAAATATTAGATTTGGGGTTGAACTGTTTCCGCAACAGAAAGACTAAATGTTTCCGAAGATACGGACGTGTCCAGTGCTGTATTTCAAAATGGAACAAGCAATGTGTCAGGATTGTAACGTCAAAGAGCATACAGCCCTGCTGTGCTATCATAACAATTTCAGCCTTCAATCCTGGTAGGTATAAGGGCAAAATCAAAAGTTTAGAGCTCATCTGAACTTGGGAAATATTTCTACAGCTAGAGAATTGAGCTGCGCGTGGGATAAGTGATGATTGCTACAGTACATCCTGACCTCCTCAGCAGCTCATTTTGCTCTCCTGGGGTAATGTTGGAGGGCTGGTGTCTTGCTGGCAGTGTGAGCATGAATTTTTATTATTAGTTTTGCAATTTGTACATATTTTGTGGGCATTTGACTTCATCACTGTGTCTTGTTGTATTAAGCCCGCAATCTCATTTTGCCCATTTCACCTGACTCCTCTGGTTTATTGATATCATTGCTACTTGCTTTCCTTATTGAAGTCAGTGTACAGCCTCTGGCTTGTGTTGCTGAGGATAATCAAATACCATTTGTGGCTTCTCTGCCACTGGAGTGCTGAATAAGAGCAGCATTTCCAGGGTGCAAGGATACAGTAGCAAGGAAGGACATGATCTCTTTAACCGCTATGCCATTAACTATGTATGTGGGAGCATGGATATTGCCATCCAAACTCTCCTTTAGTGAATTATGATCTGGTGAAGAAATCTTTAGTACTATTAATGGCATTTTCATTATATACATTAGATGTGCATCTATGTACGTGTCCAGTGGGCACAATTAATCTTTCTACTAAGAGGTATCATGTAACTGGTTTGAACAGCATTTAAATTGCTTTTATCAGGGGGGAGTATCTACCTCTAGAATCAGTCATGTCTTCTCTACTGGAAAAAAAAGAAGATAGATAGATAGATAGATAGATAGATAGATAGGGTTTGTTTATGTAGTTAAGAATAAAACTATCTATTTATCTGGTACATAGATGTGTGCATTTGCATATGTGTATTCCTGTTAGCATCACCACACACACACACACATTTTAGGTACTTACACACATGCGCACACACTCGCTTTCTTGAGACCCAGAGCTTATGCATGTCACTGTCCCAATGTGAAAAGAGAGTGGTATTTATTCATTTCCAAAGCCAAAGATGTAGTTCTGATTGATGAAAGTCAAACAGAGCCATTTAAATATTAAACATATTGAAAATGGACTGAAAAGGCCTCTGGGGGCTGCATGGGGTGGAGAGCAGTGTGCATACACCCACGCTCCTCAGCGTCTTTTTCCACCTAATCTTTTCTTTCTTCCAGTGGATCAGTAACCTCTAACAAAAGAGCTGTCCTTTTTAATCATGTCCCCTCCTCTCATTCCTTTCTCTCTACATACACAATCAGGTTTCATTTGTTGATCCCATCAGAGAAGCCTCAGAGCTCAAGAAAAGTCTTTTTCAGCGTGATTATATACGTCCCTTCACCCTTCTTGCCCACTTTCTTTTGACTGCCACTCAACATGGCACGTCAGATTGAATGTGACGACACTCTACAGACACGTGTGTTGTGTACGTACAATCCAGAGATTGTGCGTTCATGTATGGAAGTGGTAAGGAGGAATTCCTTTATGAGCATTTTCCTTCCAGTGACTGATTGCCACCTTGCCTTTTGTCCTGGATACTCAGAAAAATGATGAGCAACAGAGTTGACAGGAGTCAATATACATTTGTGTGGTACGTTATCGCCTTCCAAACCTGGGAATGGGCTAGTTTGCAGTGTTCATAGACTCATAGATGCTTGGGTCGGAAGTGACCTTAGTAGGTCATCGAGTCCGACCCCCCCACCCTGGGCAGGAAAGAGCGCTGGGGTCAGATGACCCCATCCAGGTGCATCCCCACCCTCCTTTTATAAAGACCCCCAAGGTGGGGGAGAGCACCTTCCTCCTCCCCAGGTGCAGCACCTTGCATTGGTCCTTATTGAACTGCATCCTACTCTGTTTCACCCACTTTTCCAACCTTTCCAATCCACCTGGATTCATTCCCTACCCTCTGGTGTGTTAACTTTACCTCATCATTTGGTATCACCTGCAAATCTGGACAGAGTGCTTTCCACACCCTCATCCAAGTCACTGATGAAGACATTGAACAGCACCGGTCCAAGGACCAAGCCCTGGGGGACTCCACTGCCCACATCTTTCCAGGTCAATGCTAACCCATCCACCACCACTCTCTGGGTGCGACCCTAAGCCAATTTGCCACCCACCTGACTGTGTAATCATCAACATCATAGTGAATTCAATCAAGTGATGGTCACTGTTCCTTGGGTTACCTTGTGTCAGTAGATCCCCCACCAAATCATCCCCTGCAGCCAGGACCAAGTCCAGTAAGGCATTACCACTTTCCTAGTGGGACCGTATAACGCCTGTGTTAGGTGAAGGTCCTGCATGCCGGTGAAGAACCTATGTGAACAGCTGGATCTAGCTGACTGCTCCTCCCAGCAAATGTCTGGGTAGTTTAGGCCACCCGTGTTGACCATGCCCCTAGACCGCACGGCTCCGAGAGCTGTCTGGAGAATTGCAAGTCCAACTCCTCCTCCTGATGTGGCAGCCTGTAGTAGACCCCCACGACCCAGTTCCTTTCTCCTGGCCCCCTTGTATCCTGACCCATAATACCTCGATTTGCCTCTCTTCTGGTCCCATCTTGATTATGGAAGCTGTATATTGCTCCTTCACACAGAGTAAGGAGAAAAGGGGGAGGTGTCCCAGGGTGCCCCTTTCATGGAAGTGCAGATCGTGGTTAAAGAAGCCAAAACCAACTTAATGACGCCAACTCTGGGGCTGCAGGTTGACTTCTCTAATGCAGGTGTTGTGATGCTGACCACGACTGCTGACTGCGAGGATCAGTGAGAAGACCACCTGTGCCCTTGTCTTCCTAACAGCCCTGAAGTTGCTCATGGTACAGTTCGGATTACTCCTGGCTGCATTGTTTGTGCCCACATGGGATAGTAGTCAGAGGGCCGGATGAAACTACTCAGCTCGGGCAAGCAGCTCCCATCCAACTTGGCTATATGGGGATGGGGTGGGGTGTGAAAAACCCCTTCCCGGTCCCCTACAGCTGGCCTGGTTCCTCGCCCCCTCCCCTCACTCCCCCCGGCTTACCTGATGAATGTTTCTGCGTCCCTCAGTCAGGCCGCTCCACTCTGCTCCGCTCTAGTGTGGTCAGGGAGAGCCGAGAGCACACGAGCACTGGTGTATACGTGTGGCTGCAAGGTACATGATTGGCAAATTCTGTGTTTCCTGGCAGTTTTAAGGTCTAAGACAATGTACACACAACCTGCGACAACTCTCTCTCATTCCTTTTTGTTCCCTTTGGTCATTCTTGGAAAATAGGCTTGTAGAGGACTGCTGCCACTTTGCTGCTTTAACAGCACCAAGGCACATTTCAATCAAGGCTTCAGTTAACTACACCTCAAGGTAATAGGGTCTCTTTCTCTCCAAGTTGTTTCAGCTCTTCAGGTTCTGACCACAGTTCATATTTTTGGGAAGGCTGGCGTTTGTTTTCCTTTGCACTCTTGTCTCTTTTCCTGCCTCTGCATTTTGAGTGCAGCACCAACTCATTTGGTCCTTGTGAAAGATCTGGGGTGAAATCCTGCCCTCTTTCAAATGAGAGGTAAAACCCGTAGTAACTTTGCAAGGGACCTGTTCTCTTCCACTAAGGTACAATGCTTTGTGCAACACTGATGTATTTCTGTCATCGGAAGTAGGCACACGCTTACACACACTTCCCCAGCCTGTGGCTGCTGTACACAGACTAAGGATAAATGTTGTGGTTCACACATTTTGCTGTAGGAAATTCATTTTAGCAGAGCACGCCACGTTACTTGCAGAAAGCACACGGCAGGCATACGACCTTTAATATCCCCACATCCTATCAGTTCCTGCTCCCATTTAAAAGGAAGGGAAATAATGATAAAGATAGCAAGGAGTGGCAATTTGTATTCTTCTTGCAGAGGACCTTGATCAAGATCCAAAGCATTTTATAAAATATGTAGCTGGAGGTTAAATAACTGTGCCAGGGACCAACCCAGAAAGGGAGCCAGGGCAGAGCAGTTGGACTGAAGGCAAGAGGAGATACTGGTGAATGATGAGAAACTCTAGGGAGTGAGAACGCTATTTCCAGAGCACTTCCATTCCCCAAGGCACTAAGGGGGATGGAAACTACATGCCACACTCTCCATTGCCTTGCCTCTGCAGCTGGCTGGAGAGGGGGTAAAATGTTATCAAGTCAGGACAGTAGCATTTGATGCTCTATAAAACACTGAAAAGCCAAAGACTACTTGTTTTAAGGTTCTTGGGTGGATCTTGAGTTAACTGCATGGTAGAAGAGCCACATCCAGACTTACATTTCACAAGAGCCCTCAAAATCTTGTGAAGGATTGTACCAGTGAGAGACTTCTGTAGCCTTCTAAGTACCCACCAGTTCCTTATGGGATCCTAAGGGAAATAAATCTGAATCTTTATTTCCCGTGGGATCCTTGCCTAGGCAAGGCACAGTATAGACAAAAGACTCTGGGGGCAAAGTGCCTACATTTGCTGATGGCATCGTACCAGGACCAAAGCCCAAGGAAGTCAATGGGAGAACTTTCTTTCGACTGTCTTTGGATCTGGTCCAGGGTGATGATGCAGATGAAACACTTGGATACCCTGAGTTATGTTGACAAACTACCAAATTTACAGTGCAATATTGGGGCCTCAGCCCCTGCAGATTGCTCAAACTCCACTGACTGCACCCGCTGGTGACCTACAACTTAATCCTCACACGACTTGGTACAAACCAACATTATTCCTCTAGCTCACTCAACCAGGAATCTGAGGGCCGTTAATCACATTGATTGTAAATCTGCATAGCTCCTTTGACTTCTGCACCCCTCATTTACCTCACTGTGAATCAGTTGTTGTAGTGTCTACACCGGTGTTTCTCCAACCGGGAACCAAAGGAGCAAATTGTGGCCAGCACTGCAGGAAGCAGACAGTCCTGGCCTTTTGCAATTTGTCTTATACTAAAGAGAGAGAGGGTTTTATCTATTTATACTGGATTTTCGAAAGGATGCTAAGGGATTTAGGTACAAACAATTGCATTGAGCTGGGTGCCCAGGATTTAGACACCTAGATCCTGTCGAGTGTGGCTGCCTAATTCCCTTAGCTGCCTTTGGCAATTTTCAGCCTTATTTTAATTCTAATTCACAGAAACTCGGCGTTATTCCCCCCCTCTTAAAGTCCCCGGTAAGACAGAGAGAAATGTACAGAACCAGAACAGTAGCCCAGGGGTATAGGCTCCCTCCAGAAGTCTTTGGGTCCCCACAGTTGTTCCCGTCTTGGCAAGGCCACCTGGCACTCTCACCATCGTGTTGGCAGGGACAACTCTGATACGTATATTAAAATTCTGCTCATGCTTTTTAAGACTGACTTTCTCCATCGCTCATCATTCTGGTGAACTTAAAACAAAAATAGTTACAGGAGGGATCACATTATTGCCTTAGACTCTGGGCTTATTTAATGTGTAGTGACCTTATCATGTCACAGTGGAGATTAACTTTGGGAAAAGTAAAGTCTAATATTCTGAGGAGTATATTAACCGAGTTGGGAAAGGTACTTAAAGCCATTTCAAAGCATGCCTGCAAAATTGCTTGATTGAAACAAGAAAATAAAACTGAAAATGGGAAAATAATGAAAGAGCCGGAGAGTTTATGGGAATATACATTATATAAAAATGAAAAAATGGCAAAGGCAGAAAGCAAGAAGCATTAAATGCACCACACAAGGAGGTATTAGAGCTCATTAGTCTACTGTTCCCTCAGCTGGGATCCAGGTGTGTGGAGTAGAGGAGTACAAACTTCGTCAACCACATGAGGTTAGGCAAGGGCAGAGTATCCCGAAGGCAGATAATGGATTGCTTAAACAGGGCAAAATATGTGGGGGACATTGAAACACAAGAGATTCCTTTCTTTATGCGGCACATACATGTCTTACATGTAATCCAGTGGCAGCTGGTCAGAGCCACGCAAATATTCATGCGAGCTACCCAGCCTGACAATAAAACTGTGCAAGTTCCATAAACATCAGCTGCAAAATGAGAGCCACGCATGAAATGTGATCAAAATCCAGATGTTATTCCAGTAGAGTGACTCCATGGGCTGCAGTAATTCTCAAGTATTTTGTAATCTTGCAGCTGCTGCTTCAGCTCGTTGAGCAATGATGAGTGTCCGTCTTCTGTCCCGCACAGCGAGAGCTAAATGTAAAACGACCTAGGGAAGGAAAGGACCAAAGTGCAGCTCCTTTCCCTGCATAGGCCCATACCGGGTCTGTAATTAGCAGGATAACACATTGCATGGAGACAAAGGGTTGGCAGTGCAGAGTACCTGAAAGCCCTACTTTGAGATCTGTGCCCTTTATGCACTCCTCTTCCTTGAGAAACCTTGCTAGCAGACAATGCCTCTTGTATCAAATGATACAAAGCAAGTGCTTTTTGTGAAGCCCTAAAACCATTATACAGCAGGGTGGGCACTTTATTTCCCTCATCCTTAGCTACAGATCATGGGATACACAAAGCACTGAAGGGGAATTTGTAACTTAAAAAAAATCATCCATTAAATATGGTATTATAGTATCCTATATTCATCTCTGATAAAATAGCATGGCCCATTGCTACACTTCTTGGCTCTTATCAGTGCTTCTATTAGGCAACACATGCCAATAAGGACGCTTCATTTTTGCCATCGTGCTAGATGCCTGTCGGTGGTGAGTTTGCTGCCATTTGCAGGCTGACTCCATGCTGGTGGACTCGGACTTGTTCAGTTAGCAGAAGCTTTCAAGTGGTGGCCGTACTCGGAGGAAGGATGATGAGAAACACTCTGAGGACTCCCCAGAGGTGCAATGGGGGGTTGACGATCTATGTGAACCGAGCTTTGTGGCTTTCAGCGCAGCTGCCAGGAGATGGCTGTCCACATCATAAAAGCTGTCAATACAGTTGACATGTTAGCCAGTGGACACTGCCAGCATAGGAGCTCGAGTGGACCTGAGGGGTGAATACTTTGCTGATTCCATATGCTGGACCTTGCGAATTAGAAATGAGGCATATTGACAGCGCTTATGCATTGAAAATATTGAACTGGGCAAAATTCCCTGATGAGGAAATAGATGCTGGTCCCTTGACTTCAATGGGAACATTGCCTGTGTAGATCAGTGGAGAACGTACTCTGTGATATATGGGGTTAATTTGCTAACTTTCACTGGCAGATATATATATATATATATATTTTTTTTTTTTTAAAGGAAAGTAAAACAAAAACCACCGAAACCCAAAAAATCTGACCCAAATGATAACTGGAAAATGTGTCAGATAGAAGCTTACTTAACATGTAGTTAATATTCATAAAAAAAAAAGGTCTGGGAGGGGAATTTAGCATCATGGGGGGGGGGAGGAGGAAAAGAGAATGATTCTCTTTTATCAGGTTTCCCGTTTAGTCTTGGCCTCGTGCTCCAAAAATGCTTTCCACGTCTTCCCACAGCGAGCACGCCTTGCTACCCTGCTGGCCCATCTCTATTTGTGAGCAAGCACCGTGCCATTCTGACAGATGGAGAAGAACACTGGCAGAGAAGACAACCATGTATATGCATTAATTATGTCAAGGGCATGATTCCCAGATGAGACTGTTAAAACATCTATCTGTGCTGAGTTTATCAGCCCATGGCTAAGGGGATTTGCCAGCGATAATCCTGTTCTGGACTGGGTTATTTCATATATATCCATATATATATAAAATAATAATATATAATTTCTATAGTTGTGCAAGGTGCATCTTGGGACAGGTTAAATCAGGTGCTAGAGGTGGTAAGTGTAACCCAGCATCTTTTTAATTTCTTGGTTCTATGGCACTTCCCCTTCAAGCTTTCCGCTTCTGGCTCCCCGCTGCATCGGCCAGGGCACCCTCATTTGTTAACATTTTGGGGAATTGCTGGAATGAGGATGCACACGCAGGAGCACAGCAGGCCTGTTCCACGTGGGTGTATCTGGAAAGTTCAGAAGCACAACAGGAGCGTTTCTCCAGGCTTGTATCTGAAACCTTCAACAGCACAGCAGGTGCATTCTGCAGGCATTTACCTTGCATATTCAGCAGCAGCGAAAGCTATTGCAGATGCAAAATGAAGGTGCCCAACAGAATTTTGCAAAACTAAGAGGTTTGGGTAATACAGAAAGCCTCGACTAAGCACCTAGATTTTAAGAAGCTCAAGTGAACGCACCTGAACTGTTGACAATATTGGGCTCCATCCCTTGCTATTATTATTATTTACTGGTATTTGTTTAGTATCTACAGGCCTCACCTGATGCTAGGCTCTGTACAACTTACAATTAAAGTTAATTTCCAGCCTCAGGGTGCATACAGTCTTAACGGCAAGATAAAACAAATGAGGAGCGGAGGGAGGGAAAGAAACAAAGACATTGGAGGATGAAGGTGAGGTAAGGCAAGGCAAGGCAAGCCGGACTCCAGCATTTTTTCTACATGAATTAGTTATGTACACAATTCAAAGGTGTAATAAGCCACTCAGTATGAATAATTGCAGCTCACCACCTGCCTGCCATTTTCAGACCATTTAACACTCAGCTGCTGAATGGTGTTCTGTCTGCATGCTCCTAAAAAAGGTCCTGGCCCTGACGGCCCACAAAGGTATTTAACGTGGCTCCCTTTGCAAAATGCAGTTCCAGTCTGCATGCAATAAATTCCTTTCTTTTCCCTTCTCCAGGAAACTCTGGGAGCTCACAACACTTACACCCCACATTCAAGACGAAAGGTGGGCAGTGTGCGGGGAAGGCAGGGTTGGGTCCAGGCAGGACATTCATTTCAATGCATAGCGCATAGAAACTCTTCTGTGCATTAAGTCCCGCTTCACATGAAGTTCAGGTCTTGTGCGAGTCGTGTGCAAGTCCTCCGAGGTCTTGTGCGAGTACTCTGATGCAAGGTATTCGGTAGCCTATAGGTAAGGCTTTGCAAAGCTCTGTGCTGGCTTACCTCTACTTCTAGCTGAATCAACATTAACTCACTCTGACTTCAATAGAAACAGAGCTGGGGCCAAAGCCAGGAAACTTAACACCTTTTAGCCCAGGTCCTCGAAATCGTTACACCTTTGCTTAGCATGAAGCAGATGAGTAGTCTCATTAACCTCAGTCGTCATTATAGCTTATTTCAGAACCTGTTTTAAAAAAAAATAATCCTCTCCTACAAGGGAAGCAGAGGGAAAGTCATGTTTCTACCCCATCCTTGCTGTTGTCAGATGGCTTTCCAACTGGGAAAGATGGATAACAAGAGGCTGGCCTTTCTTGAAGGGAAAGGCTGAGCATTAGAGTGGACTATAAGTCTGCATATGGCAGAGAAGGAAGATACATAGCCAATAAACGTACTCAAAAATACTTACTGAATTTTATAACTCAGCCTGGTTTTTTATATGCAGTATCACATGTCTACAGGCTGCTAGAAAACATTGTTTCTGGACAGGATAAAAGCGTGTGCAGGGTCTCCCTTCGCTTCAGAGAGGGCCTGCTACAGCTGCTGCACCATCTTTATCACTAAACTTTGCACCTGCCATAGCAATAATTGTTCATGACTGAAATGTCTCTTTTCGGTGCTTGACCCTCCGTGTTCTGGCTGGCTTGGAGCCTTCTCAGCAGAGCTGCTGGCCAAGTCGCTGCTGAGCCCCGGGGTCTGCGAGTCGTCCTGAACAGCGGCGAGTGGCAGGTGGGCGGAAGCAGCAACGTGAAATATGGGCATCAGTGTGATGGCACCAGAGATCTGCTCCTCCCCACACTGGTGTCAGCAAGGTAGAGCCATCAACAGGAGGTAGAGGAAGGCCTTGCTTGCTCCAGACTTCCAAATGTGGATATGCCAAATGTTTGGGAGGTTTAAAACTGGAAACGGAGGTCCCAAATTTGCAAAGATAACTGCACGGAGTCATGCAACCTTCAGAAAGTCCATGGGGCTTTCCCTTTCCCAGTGCAGTTCCTTTTGCCGGATGAACTTAAGGGCTCAGAGCTTATCTCATAATATGTGCCTTGCTCAGGGACAGATAAGTAGCTAAACAGATAGATGGATAAGACAAAGTGTTGCTGGGGGTGAGATACTACACCAGACCTGCAGGGAGGGCAAGGCTGAGCAAGGAAGGATTCACCGAGATAAGAGCGCCGGAGAGTCTAACGGCCTCCCTGATAAATATAAGTCTCTCTCTCTCTCTCTAATGAAAGGTTATTGTAAAAAGTCAAACAAAAATGTATTTGGGTTTAACAATTAAATGTAATTGGCAAGTGCTAATGGCTCTGTGATCGTGAAACCGGGGGAAAAAAGCAAAGAGGGAGAAGCTAGTTCGAAGGGATTTTATCTAATTTCATTTTAATTAGATCCTTTTTCTAACTGAGTTTCTAATTTTTCAATTAGCAATTAGCAGCTGCAACTCATTCTGAGCATCACGAGGTGCCAGAGACACTAATTACACCACAGGAGTAGGAGGCTGAAAATGAGAAATAAAATTATCCATGAATGTTATTAGAAGAAAGGAATGATTACATTCCGTAATAATATACTGATGTGAGTCTAATTAGATTGAAGGATTCGGGGTGGGGGGGGAGAAGAGATATAAAAATGGATTACATTTGGATGCCTGCAGGCCATGTTTTTGTCATAAATATTGCTTTTGATTGTATTGCTTGAAAACAGTTTGTGGGCGATACCATATTTGTGTCAAGGGCTCATCAAAAGGGCCAAATATGAGAGCTGTGCAGTGTAGCTGGTACAGGAAGGTTTGGGATTTATTCCCAGCTCTTCCAGCCTGGTTGCGATGCGACTATATCAAAGTGCATAAACTTTTTGCCAGTTGTACAGGTGGGGAAACCAAGGCACAAAGCGCTCCAGACAAACTGCCTTTGGATCCTCAGGGGAAAGGGTCACATAGGCACAAACGGTTTGTAATATTTATTTTATAAATTGAATATGTACATCAAGGAAAATGCAGTCCCTCCCATATTTTACTCTTCTTAGGTACGGCACAATTCAGCTAAAAAGGAGCCCTGACCCAAGCTGCTTCCAAACTATATTGTGAGTATTGGGCTTTGATCAGACTGGTGAGGCCACTTGCTCACTGTGAAATGCAAATATTGGTGAAGCGATAAGCATGATATAAAATGTCCGGCAGCCAAGCAGATGATTCCCTCACCGGACAGGACTCTTCACTCCACCCTACCATTACCCACTGGGTGCATCTGCATTGCGACTGCAGCTCAGATGGTGACAGACCTCAACTACTGAGCTTGGTCCTGAGAGCAACAAAGAAGTGGCAACCTAGAGGTCAGCTCAAGCAAGCCACTGAAGGGTTGACCAGGGTCTGGGCTATTCTTGCACCTTTGCTGCACCCTGTGCTCCTTTGGATACACAGATACTAGAACAGCTACTCATTTGAAGCTAGCTCAGGTCCAGGTCTACATATGAGTCCTGGTTGGCTTTGGCTAGGGAATGCAAAAGCCAGATTTAGTGCAGGTATAAATGGGCATAGTTGTATACAGCTGCCTGCCAACAAACGAGCTTCACCCTTATCTATCAGCAGAGGGTTTGCTTCTGAGATGCTGTGAGGCCGACTTAGCGGAAGCAACAATGGTGAACAAATCTCATGGAAGCAGATGCCTTCTTGTCTTGGCAGGAAGAAACAGCTCCATGGTCCAGGATCGTGTTTAAGGGCAAGAGAGTGGGGAGGTAGTACCAGGCCCTTGTTATAGTCCTTCTGTGGATAAATAGGGATGTCTACCTCCAGCTCATCAATGCTCATCAGGCCCAGAAATTTAACTAGGAAAAACAGGTGTTGAGGGAGGAAGGCTGTACAATCCTAATGAAGTCAATGAGACTCCAGGCAATTATAAGGGGCTCCCTGCAAGATCGGGGCCCAAGTGAGAATACATGAGCTCGGCAGCAATGAGGGAATGTCAAGCTCAGCCCATTTATTTCCATATTTCAATGCACGGATTTTGTTCTTTGTGAATCAATAGCCTCTTCTGCTTGATTTAATGGTGGGAGCAACCTCTCCCCGCAACAGCACACACCCTGCATTTCAAAAGCACTTCAAGGGACCCCTGGTAATAAATGACAATGTCCAAATATGGCTCTCCATAAAATTTATGAGCTCCCATTCATCCCTCTCCCCTATTTGTCTTTATTTATCTCACAGCATTTGCCACTAATTATATTGCTCTTTATAATCTGTGCTCTCCAGTTAAGGGATGTAATTGATAGCTTCTGAAAAATCATTAATTCCAAAATGGACCAGAAGTGTTGTATCACACTGGTTTTTCTCCCCCTCTCATTACTGCTCCCCCCCCACCCACACACCCCAATACCCTGAGTGCTAGACTTATTAAGATGCTTCTCACTTCAGAGGGCCAAAAAGGGGAGAGGAAAGAGAAAAAGGGAATTAAAACAAAATCCATCTCTCCCTAGTTGTTACTGTATCATCACCAAAGGATGCACAATTAGCTGAGGTGAGCACCGCCGCGAACTAGCCCATTATGCTATAAACAAATCCTTTGTCTTTCATTTGGGCCCTCATTGCTAACACATTGTGACGACTCCCTGCCAGGGTGAAAAATTAGGAGAGGGGGAGGGGAAACAAGTTCTTCATTTAAAATTCAGCTGTTGTGGCATATGGTCCTCTTGAGCTGGAAATTGTCTTTGCAAGAAGCTCTGCTTTGTCGTGGTGACATGAGAGTTGGGTGATTTAGGGATGATGGGGTATAGGATTTAACAAACAAAACAGGCTTTTAGCAGCAGGGCAGGGAAGGAGGCAGGCAGCTTGGTGAATAAGCAAGTTTGGGGATGGTGTTGGCAAGATATACTAAGGGCTTTCAACGTTATGGACCATTTGGGGCAAGTTTGGCTTGGAAAGGTGAAGTAGAGGGTTTGATTATACACCTTGTTGTCTGCCGTCATAATGTGATCTGCCGAACTCTTTCTCTCTGATCCTGCCAGCTCTCCATGGCAAAGGCCATACAGTCCTTACTTCAGGATCTTGATTGCCAAGGGATTTTGCCACCGCTAGAAAACCAATCTTTATGTCTGTCTCTCGTGCTGTTGTTACCATAGTTTAGCTTCACTATATAACTATAAAGCACTAAGTGTCAAGGACAGCTTGCTGGCAAGAATATAAAACATGACTAATAGGCTCTCATTCCCACATCACTAGGGATGGAAGTTCCTACAGAATGCAGCTTTGCTTTCAACTGTGGCTCCACTCTCATAGGCGACTCCGTAAAAATGACATTACGGCACTCTCAGTTATTCCTATAACAAGTAAAAAGGAGGGAGGGAGGTAGAAGTGCCGGACCTAAATCCAACCCTAAGGGTCAGGAAAGGGGGAGAAAAGCCTAGTCTATCAACAGCAGTAAATGAGGGCGCTGAGGTCAAATTAATTACTTCAATAACACCTGTGAAGCCTGACTACTTTGTGTTGTTTTCTCCCTCAGAGCTTCTCTACCTTGGAAAGCTGTTTTGGATTGAGGCAGGGTAAGAATAAGTGCAATATCTACTCCTGAATGACTCGGTGTATGGACACGCTGACTCTGCAGTACAAGTGTCTTGCTCCTGTTTGGCTTAACTCACTTTGTGGTTGAAGAAATACAGAAAAGAGGTGCTCATATTCCTGAATAAGAGTATCTACATATTAAGTTAATCAGGAAGAGCTGGCCCTGAAGAGCTCCAGGTGATCACAAGCCCTGATGATGGGCTCTGCCTGTGCAAGGGGGTTAATAATCATGCTGCTGATGCTGACCCTCACACTGGACTCCATCTCCCTCTCTGAGATATGTGCTGCCTCTACAGGTATCCAGGTTGTAGCCATATTGGTCTAGAGGAAAAGCAATTGGGGCTTGTGCCAGAGGTGATATTTTTTATTAGACCAACAAGATTTTTGCAAAAAAACAATTTTTTTTTTAAATTGCAAGCTTTTGGGCACAAACGCTCTTCATCAGACATTGGAGAAAAGATTGTAAAAGTTCTCCTGGGTAGAAATGAGAGTTCATATTTCATAGACTTTCACAGAGGAGTCAATAGATGGAAAACTCCTCTAGGCAGACAGTTCTTAGGTGGTAAGGAGTCTCTCAGCTCTTCTGTGATGATGCAAATTACCTTTAAACAAAGGCAAGAGCAAGATCTCAGGTTTCAGGTGGTCAAAATTGCTTCCTGCTTGGGAAATTATGACGATTTCATTATTAAGAATTGGCTAAAATTCAATATCTTCCATGTGTCAGGTATCCAGGTTGTCAGGTATCCTTGCCTCTACAGGGCTCACAGGGTTGAGGCATAACAAAATAGAAAGGGGCTATTCTTTAGAAGAGCCCAGCTCCCATATGTAACAGCGAGAGTAAAACTTTCCCCAGGTCCTGGTATCTCCACTAGGAGCATCAATCCCACTGAAAGCCATTGGTCTCTTAGGCAGACCAGGTTCTTTGGGTGAATCTGATATCTTCTATTAGACCAACTTAAATAGTTGGAAAACAATTATTAAGCAAGTTTTCGGTCTCTAAGGGTCTTTTGAAAAAGTTTTCTCTGGGTGTTTAGGACTCCAGACAATGCCTGATCCTAAAAGACACCAAACACCTGTCTCCCCCCAGGCAGCAGAGCAGCTCTCAGGGTCCCTGCCCTCCCCCCTTTTCCTTCTTTGTCAGCAAATTAAGCTGTTGTGACTTTGAATACACATTATAAGCAAAACTGCTGACTAAGGTGGTGCCACTTTCCATAGCCATTTCTCAGGGTAGAGCAGTGCTTTAATCTCCTGGAGCATTTAATTAATAGTGTCTGTGAATGTTTTCTAATTTAAGTGCACTTTGGGATTCTTGAGGATGAGAGGAAGATAAAGTTTCATTATTATTAATAAAGGCACACAATGCTGGAAATACAATATACAACGTGAGCAAGATAAATGGGAGGGCTGTGTGTGGGGAATGCATGGCACTTCCCAGATACTAATCAACGGTGTGAAACCACCATGTGCCCGATAACCTGTCTGAGCAATGTTCAGTCAAGATGCTCTCTTTTCTGCCCGGGTTTCCCTTTTTCCTCTGGAGTTAAAGATCATCTGCTTCAGGCTCTCCTTACACTTGGGCATCAGGACCTTTTGCCCATCTGTCTTTCTGTTCTGCCATTTGGGTGAGATGGTGAGTACTGGAGAATCAGCTGGGTGCCTGGTAATTAAGTTACTAGTTTGCAAGTACCATATGATCTGAGAGAAAGCGGTGCTTCTGGCTTCAGCAGTTTCCCAGAACCCCAGACAAAAGCAGGAGTTTTTGGCAAAGATCTGAGATCACCCCCGAGTGCCTGCCTGGGCTTTTTCAATTGTCCCCTGCTATCAGGCTCCTTTTAACATCTTGCCAAACTTTGGCTAGCCTTCCCCATCTCCCAGGGCACCCACTGGCAAATTTTAGTTTGCAGCTGATGTTGTGCGATCCTCCTTATTATTAGAGCGTTTTTTACATTTAATGGAGACTGATGTAAGTAACGAATTCCCAGTGACCTAAGATTTCTCATGATCAACCAGGGAAAAATGTGGGTATTGGTGGATATAAATGTGGACAGATATTGGTCTGTCCATCCATGGTTTTTCTGCATCTGTCACCTGTGTTGTACAGGTGTCCATTGTCAGACTACCTAGAAGCCCTCCCTAAGAGTCTCAGTTTACACCCAAGAGCAGCGCTAGCTTAATGTCTGTCTTTCTTTTTGGGCAAAAAAACCTGTCTCCGTGGTTACCCCTGTAAGCACTGTTCTGCACTCCCTTTGGCAGAGACAGAAAGATGATACAGGGAAGCTTTAAAATGAGGAAAAAAGGGAAAAAAAACCCTGCTCTCAAACACAGAGACTTCACAAGGCATGAAATCAGACGGAGCGCTTGTCCACTTGCTTTGCTATTGCTTCTGACAGGGTTAGTTTGATTTTTTTTTTTTTTTTTTCCCTCGTGAACTGACATAATTCCTCGTGAGGATGTATCCAAAACATTATCACAGGCTTTTCAGTCTCTGTGATGAAGTTGCTTTGAGACAAGAGGCAAAGTTAATGTAGAATCCACACCCCCTGAAACGCACCACTTTAAGCTGCTGTCATAAATCTGGGACTAGTTTGCTCACTCTGCATCTCTTGACTTCCTGGTCTAGAAATAATCTGGATCCAAGCCCACAGGCTGGTGCTCTCAGTTGATCCACTTTGGGAAAAGGTAGGTGGCTAGACCTCTTTGCAGATTTGAGCCATGAATCAAACTCTCTGTACAGAATTGTGGTTTACAGCAGTACTGTTTTACTCCTTTTATATACCCCCTCTTAAAAAGTCTTTCTCCTGGGAAAAGCTAACTGGAATCGTTATACAGAAAGGCACATGCATTTGCCACGCTGGTGGAAACTTCATTCCCTCGCCTTAGTAGGATATTGCCTTCAGCTGGTAGTCAACACCTGGTGCTGGCAGAAAGGGGAGGTCTTTCTCACAGCTCACACCAGGCATCTGGCTACTTTCAAAGAGCTGAATGTGAGAGGGGAAAAGAAAAGGATAGTTCTTGACCTGCGCACACAAGCAGTTCTGAGACTGAACGTCTGTCATTGTGGAGTATCATCATTAATGTTATTCGTGGTCATACCTGGGCTGTTCAAAAGGAGCCTGGAGGAGTTTGCTAGTTGCTCAACTCCCCTTGAGTTTCAAAAAGAGCTGTGCCGTACATAAAGCAGGCACAATGTTTGACCTGCTAACCTCCCACCGCAGGAGTGCAAGGGACCGTCTCTCCTCTCTGTGTAGTAGTATGGAGGTGAAGACCTTGAATTCCCTTCCCTCCCACCCCTACGCTCTGCCTGCCACATCCTATGTGAAAACATCCAAACTCTTCACTGGCTTAAAAGCCCACATGTGTCTATAGAGGGCAACAAATATGCCTGACCCAGTCTTCCTTTCAGGAGAGTCAGTGTTGTCTAATGCAGAGGGAGCGTCCCAATGGGTATCCTGAAGCTGGAAACTGGTGGGGCAGATGAGGTACCATGCTCTTCTCTCTCTTACTCCACATCAGATACTAGAAATCAAAGGGCCTGTCCAAAAGATGCATCCTAATGTATTATACGCCCTTCATGAGAACCAGGGCAGCATACCTAGGCTCCACTATAAGGGACACACTTCAGATGGTCTCCTTTTTCAACATTGTCAGGCTTGAAAGCATGGGACAACATAAACCTTTGCGACTCCCACTGAGAACTTCCGAGCCTGATTCTAGTCCAGCTAGCACCATGAGCGCATCCAGCGAAATCAATGCTGAGCGAGGAAGGTGGTGAGCACCCAGTGCCTTCAGTTCGTCAGACCTTTTACACAGGGCCTCTTACCTCTCTTCAAGTGTCTAGTGGTCATAAAGTGGGTGTAAAGGGGCTCTAAAAGGCCATGTTACACTGTAGGAGTAGACTAAGAGGGCCTTAGTGCCAGGGAGCCACCGGGATGCTAATATTTATTTATGAGACTGTTCTAAGGCGCACTACATACAACCTCAGTGCAAAACAGTTTTTTTGCAGAAAATTGGCTTTTCAAACATTTCCAACCACCTCCAGATCTCTAAGAGGCTGTGGTTGCCGTACGAAAAGAGTGCAAATTAACAGATGCTCTCCTTGTGTAATGCTATGCAACACCCCCCCTTTTACCCGCCCCCCAACTGAATATTGCTAAGAATTCAAATCAAGTCTAATTAGTCAAAAATGTTGATGTGCGGTTGTCAAGTATATATTTTCCACGAGCAGATTTCCCCCCCCTCCCCTTTACATTCATGAAAATGGCAGAAGCCTGGCAGCTTTCCAATTATCTCCCATGCTAATCTCTGTCTACAGCCCCTAGATGTGTATCTGTTTTCTTTACTGCAAAGCTTGCAAAGAATCGTGCATTTCAGACAAATATTTCTCCTGTCTCATTTGACACCGAACAAGCAGCAAAAATATGGCCCATCACGAGAAATATCAGTATAATATTCCAATTTTCCACCATTTGACAGCAATCAAGTAGAGACTAATGGCTTTCCTCTGTGACTAAAGCATTTAGAGACCAAGGTATTCCGTCTCATTCTCATTAGAAAAAAAAATATTCCAATAATCTCATTATCCCAGTGTGAATAACAGTAAAAATGCACCAAGACTAATGGTTCCTTCAGCGCTCTCATTCAGTGAGATCAGTTGGGCAGTGTTTTATGGATCCTGCTTAAGTGATAGGGTCTGCCTTGTGACAAGTCACCCAGCTCACTTCCTCTCCGCCCCCCCCCAGCACCATCTCACCGTGGCCGCTTTGTTTGGAGTGAGGTTTACCCTCCGCTCTGCACGTTGAGGACTTTTATGTACTATTTTTAACTAACTGCAATAGAAAAAAGAATGTGTCATGGGATGTTAAACTTTATGGAAATTCTTCTGGAGAATAACATAATTTCACGGTGCATTACTCTAGAATGACCTGGTACTTGAACAATTAATTTTTAAGGTGTAGCCGTTCCTTTCCTTTGTTGTATTTAGCCTTCTTCTAAAACATCAACAATAGCAGGATTCCATTTTTTTTCCTCTTTTTTTTTTTTTCTTTATGACCAAAGGAGACCATTTAAAACCCACAGTATGTGCCGTGTATTTCCAATTTATCGTGCAGAATATGCTGTTGGAAAATATAGTAGACACTGAAACTGGCTAGGATTTACCTTAATTATTTCCAGCTCATGAGTCTATTTCCATTTTTCAGCCTACCTTATTTTCAGCTGAAGATCTCTGAGAATTTCCCAGCATGCCTTTGAGGAAGCTTTGTAATATCAGGCTCCGGTAATACTACTGTGTTCTGTACTATGAACGCTTACCGATAAACTTAGTACCTTGATTAATCCTACAGAAATTAGTGGGATTAACTCAGGAATCTAACCCTACAAACACATTATCTGATTCAGTGTTTACTACTCCAAGTCCAAATCCTCAGTTAGGATAAATCACCATTGCTTCAGTGCAATCAGTGCTGTTTTGCCCATTTATACCTGCTGAAGATCTGGCGTCTGCATATTAAGCTTCTACATGCAGGATTTGTGCTTCAGATTCCTCCTCTTTGTATCTCCACTGTGTTCATCTGGAGTAACTTGGATGAAACAAATGACATTACTTGCTTGTGTAAAACAAACACAAGCATGATCACATTCAATCGCTGTCATTAGCCTCTCTCTAAACTGTCGTGAGCCTGAAAACACAACTGATAATTGGGAATAACAGTAAGACTACTTGGAGCGTGCATACTAAGAACATAGAGTATGCCTAGCCTACATGAAGCAATATTTATTTCTACACCATTCGGACACAAATACTGACCCCTTCTGTATATGACTAATCTGGTCTTAATGGAGTTAATGGAGAATTTGGGCTGCGCTCTCTTCAGAAGGAGCACTCTTGCAACGTGCTCCTAGTCGTATACTGTAACGCTGTGCATTTAAGCACGCAGTGGTGCCCTAATGCAGCGTGCCTCTTGTTGTCAGGCTTGTTTGAATGCTGTTCTCCTGCTATCCAACCAGTCATTTTAGTGGACAACTGCCATGTAGCCATTGTATTTGCCGGGATGCCATCTGTACTGTGAGGCATGCAAACTCAAGTTCCATATGAGTAATTTGCCACTTCTGGCTTTTTTTTGTTACCTAGACATGTGTTGACTGTATAAAATGGGCATGTCTGCAATTTCTACGGGACCTTGCACAACAAAGATCAGCAGGTCATTAGAGTATGTCTCTTCTAATCCATATGCGCTTATGATAATAGGAATCAGACAGGCTAAGAAAGAAATCTCCCTTACCGTTGGATGTTATTTTCTCTGCTACGCTAATCTAGCAGATTAACTGCACCATCTGTATATTAAAGTTGGATATCTTGGTTTTATTCCCTTTCATCGCTGACCTCATGTGCCATTTTCCCTGCACAGTAAATTAGCTTTGGGCTGCATCTCAAAACTTGTATAATCACTAACAAGCTCATAAAGGTTAGTAGGTGCAAGGGTGAGAGGGCCAAATCTCAGCTGCTGTAGAGTGGTGTAGCCATGCAAAGTACACCGGCTCAAGATTTGCTCCGTTCCCATTAACAGTCCTTGGCTGATTTGCATCGGCTAAAAACCACTGCAAATGAATTCACTAGAGGTATGCTGATTTATACCTGCTGAGGATGGGGCCCATTTTTAAAGCAGCACTAGGAAATCTGCTGCCTTCTACCAGGCTCTAGAGAGTCTTCTGTTGCAAAATTCTTCATCGTTATTCTTTTCATTCTCCATTTCTGATCTTCTTTCCCTTTTCACAAAGGTAGGGGACATCAGCAGGGTGCCACAGACCTGAAAATGGAAGCATTAACCTTGGTTTGTTTACGGTCTGGAAATCTCACTTCAAATCAGAGACACGGAGGGGATGAGCGCAAACCACTAGGACCCCAATTATGTTCTGAGATGGGGAGTGAATGTCTCGGGGGACTGATAATGGGATATGGGGGTATTTCATCTTTATTTGGTTTGACTCTAGCAAGCATCAAGCAGACAACTCCCCTGATCCTTGGTTACAGGTTCAGTTGTAGCACATTGAGAGGGGAAGGAGGTGGGAGCTTGCACGTCAACTAACTGCATAATCCCTATCGCAGCAGACCCACCCCTTTCCTTAGAAACGAGCTTGCTCCGTTAGCATGAACCAGGCCTCAACTGCAGAGCTGTGATTTAGTGTTGGAGCCCTGACAATCTCAAAGCCTGGCCTGGATGCTGGCTCTCTGAAGGTGGTGAGCAGATCTGAATGTATTCAACAGTGGGGGGCTGCATCTTTTTTTTTATAAAAGGAAACATGCCCCCCACATAGTCTCGTGTCTGCTTCTGTCTCACCTGGCACCTGTCTCACAAATGTGTAAAACATAGGGTTTCTTATTCAACCACTATTTGTCCCCCTAAAGAAAATGGCATTCATTATCGCAGTAGTGAGTGATGGTAGATATTGCAGCTATTCTACTAACCGGTGGTGCATTTTCTCTTGCGGCTTTAGAGACCGATGTTAGACACACAGATCCTGCCACAATGGTCACAGGTATACATGGCATTAGGAGCTGCTGTACTGACAGGCTGTTTCCTTCTGTTGTAATTCAAGTGACCGTTTCTCATCGTCATGTTGGACTCCAGGATTAAGACGGGAGCTCCACTTTGTCTCCTGCTCTCAAAGGTTTGGGTCGATTCCAAAAGCCTTTATGTCCTGCTTGCGGGCGCCTTTAAAGCACAATTTCAGGCACCCTAAGCACTCCCTAAAGCAGTGCATTGCAACTGCTTTTCATGCTCTTTGATTGCACCAGAAATGGAGCGCTGAGATGCAAGGAGAAATAAGAGTTCAACCCAGGCGGACCTGGATAAGTGAACGGACTCAATTCTTTCCCAGCACCAGATTTATGCCAACTGACGTGAAGTCACTACAGATTTGCAGCTGCATCAGAGCAGAATCGGGACTGAATGAGCACAAGAATGTACCTGCAAAGACCCTGTGCGATGAGAGGATTTTTACAGGGGTTGAGATTTATCGGAAGGCAGCGGGCATTTTTCAGCCAATTATAAGCTGCAATGAAAAGGGAACAGGCTGTGTCTGGGAGCATTTGAGAGCATCACTGTCACTGTAAACACACTGTTAGTGGTAGTGACAGTCAGGCAGAGGAAATTAGAGTGTCTGACATAGAGCTGCCAAGCTGCAGAAGGCTGGGGCCCAGACAGCTTCCTTCCTGTCATTCGTAGGTCACTTTGCACGCTACAAAATGATGTACTTTTTGTCAGTTGTTTACAGCAAGCTCTCCATTGTGAAGCTTAAGGAGACTGGTTAATGTGTTAAACGGGGCTTCGCAGTCATGCACGTACAAGGCTAGTGGCGGATTTGGATTTTCCGAGGGCACTCTCTATAGTTTGTCTCCCTGCAGATGTCTCGTGTGGGCAAAGTTGCTGTAGATGTGTCTGCTCTGAGATGCGGTGAGCTACACGGAGAAGAAAAAGAAAGAAAAAAGGGAAGTGAAACGAGCAGATGCAGAGAGTAAATCAGGTAGTCCATTCACAGATGCATGTGGCCTGCCTGGAAACTTAGCCCATGCAATTAGTCTCAGGCTAGTTCAGAGCCTACCGAAGAACATATTGACATGAAATCGTGAGCCCATTCCGTCGAAGCCTCATAGGGAAAGTTGGACTGGAGTTTTTGGTGGAAAATGCATATTTTTCGTCAGGATTTTGTCAAAGCTTGGAAAAGTTTAGAACTAAGAAAAGCTTAGCCCATATCATCAGACTCTGGTTGGTTGAACGGAAACATTTAGTTTCAAGGGAATATTTAGGTAGAACTATTGATGATGCCAGGGAGCCCTGTTGAAATTGTAGGTCAGGTACCTCTGCTCCTTTGGGATATCATCTGGGTGGATATCTTCTGGGTATGGATAACATACCATTAGTTGGATGGCAACTAATGCTGCCGTCAGTTGAAGTCATATATGCATATGATATCGGGATATCTGGGTGTGGATATCATACCCATCTGGGTGGATATCACCTGGATATCATAAAGATATCATCTGGGTAGATTATGCCAAAGTTTTCTCTGGTACTTAGCAGGGCATTTGAGAACAACATGACTAATAGGTACTTTATGGCACATGCAGCTAGGCCAAGGAGTCCTAGCTGTAAAGGACATGGGCACATGGGTTCAACCCCCTTCCCCACACCCAACATCATTGTACCACTGATGCACAGGGTTTAATGTCCAGCCGATTCTACCAGAGACGTCAGTTCAGCAGTATCGGACCCTTTAATTTCTGCTGAAAACATTGAAACAAAATGTTTTGACACTTGCGACTGAAACTCCCCGCAAGCGTCACTGCAGCAAAATATTGTGACATTTTTCCCTTTTGCTTCAATCTGGCACCAAACCAAACACTGAAATGCTGGAGTTTCCTCTGGGATGGAGAAGGTGATGTTCTTGCTGCTCACTAATCCTGTAGCTCTTAGCTAGAGCTTACAAGCTTTTGGCTTGCGTGGGCTGCAGTTGCTGGCACGGTTGCGGAGCTGATGAACCACCCGTGTGCCAGCTCCTTTCCTTCTCAAGAGAAGAGTGACCTTTCCCATCCTCCCTGGGGAATGGGACAGGGTCCTGACACAGCAAGGGGAGTTGTGAGGACCTAGATGGAGGTTAGGATGAGAGGAGATGCTTCTGGAGGCTTCACCTTGCAATGTGCAGGGGATGGCCTAACATTAGTCCTTGTTAGCCTCTTGGCATGGTTTTAGTCCAGAACCCCTCTATGAAATGGGCACAGCAGCACCTCCACACTTATGTCTACTCATAAGCACAACAACAAGTCATAAGGGTCCTCAAGTTTGCTGATTTCTCTGATGTTGGTGATGGTGGGGAGTGTTTTAGCTCATCTACACTCCTGGACTAGAATCAAGAGAGCCTGTCAGTGAGAAGGCCCCAGTGCAACTACTCAGCACCTTTGAAACAAAGTGAATCACAAAGTGAGCAAGACACATCCCGCCGTTGATCCCCACGGATACGTTTGTGCCCTTTGTTTTTTTTTAATTGGACAGGTGTTTGGAATCAATATAGTCCAACAAATGAAATCATAAATGCCTCAGAGGAGCCATTACAATCTCCGTGGAAATAAAGGTGATAGAGATAACACCATTATCCAGAGATCATGGACACAATAGACCTTAACGTCTCCATTTGAGACCTTATGGTCGACTGTGTTGATATGTCCTTTGGGAGACCCGATCTGGAGATGACTGACACTTTAGTTCCTTCCGAGCCATTATAGTTCCTTCTGTGCCAATTAATGCTTGGCTGGGGACTACTGGACCAGAGAGCTGTAGCACTTCAGTGAAGTTTGTGCTCATAATATCACTGGCTGAAGCCCTGCACAGTGAGCCACATTAGCACATCCAGCTCCTGTTGCATTGAGGTTTATGTCCTTGTTTCCTGGCCGAATTCCATCCTGGGCAATTACATTATATCTACCCAGACGCCCTCTGTATTTTCAGCTGACTGCCAACTTCATATGCATTTCCTGTGCAAAGCTGCTTAATAGTGTTTTCGTGCACTGTTAAACAGATGCTATGTTTTATCCCAGAGGTGTTTCACTTTGGTAGAAAGTGGTCCTGTATGTAAAGGTAACTTTGCAATGCGTTTTGATGTACAAGTGACCTTACAGACTGTCACAAATCATTGCTGGTTTTAAGAACTGCATTTCCCTTTGTATACTGGGTGGTATGGACTTGGGACTCTGGAGGTGAAGACTTAGTCCTGGATCCTGAACCTTGGTGGTTGCATACACAACTAATGCTGCCATCAGTTGGAGGCGTGTATGCATATGAAGAGAGCAGAATTGCAGCTGGCATAATGAGAACCGTGGTTGGCTTTTTCAGGTTTGCATCGTGCCTCGCAGCTGCGCTCTGTGATCATAGCCACACAGCTGTACATTACAGGGGAAGGGATAGAGGGCCTGATTTATCCACAAAACAGGTACAAAACTGGATGTGGAAATGTGAGGCCTGCTTTCAAATATGTATTTACATCAGTCCAAACCCAAAGTAACATCATCAGATTTGCCCATGTAACCAAGGGCAGAGTATCCCCCACTGGACTTCTGTCTCCAAGGCTAGCAATGTGTAATGGCTTTTACCAGCATGAAATTACCTTTATTTTTATATACAATCTATATACATATACAATATATATATATATATATATATATATAAAAAAGAAGAAGAGAAAGTTATCAGTCTCAGTGGATATGTTCCCTTCCTTCAAATGTTGGCAATGCAAGTGCAGAAGATCAGACCAATCTCTTTTTCCAGGCATTTGGTGGGTTTGAAATAATAACTCTTTGCTCTCTGGAGGGTTTTGTACCTTTACCTGGAGGGGGACATCTTATCACTGGGTGAAATTTGATGGGCTGCATTATAGAGGGAGTCAATGAGTGAATGAAAGGGTCCCTTCTGGTCTTGAAGTCTACGAATCCATGACGCTGTTGGGAACAGAAAGAACTGCAGCAGCTTTTAGCATAATTCACTTTTTTTTTTTTAAACCAGCACAAAAACCACTAATAGCTCTCCCGGTTCAATCTTCTTAGGCCTCTCTATTTTCCATCCTATTGGAATACTTAGCTCTAACAATGGCATATTTTTTCCCGGAAAAATGAACAAAAACCGACTCTGATTACTGAGCAGGCCTGAGCCCTTTGTACTGCGTCTTTCGTACAGCAGCTAGACAGCCCTTTATTTTATTCCTCTAATAACCGAAACATTTGAACAATCACTCTCCTACAATGGAGCTGATCTTGGAGCAATTGTGCTTTGTACCACTCAATCTCTTCTGGGAAAAGTATCTTAAAAAAAAAAAAATAATGACTTTCCTGGCAGTTTATTACCAGCCCGAAGTCATTTTCACACCTCAGAAGTGAGGGCTTAATGAGCAGAGAAATTAAAGAGTAAAATTTGCCAGCATCTTCTTAAATGGCTGAGCATTTTGGCAGATAGGCCTAGGATATTCCTTCCACAGGGGAGCACAAGTGCACTCACCCTATTCTCCAAATAACCTTTCCATAATGAATCTTAACGTCTTCTGTGCAGCTTCTGTCCATTATGGAGAAAAGTTATTAAAAGCAATGTCATGGCACAGGGGCGAGGAAGTCAAGGGCACTGTGTGGAGGAGCCTGCACCCAAGGATGGGATGCGCATGGGCGACAGCGAGCAAGTGAAAACTTCTCTTCGTCTGTGATGTGAAATGGTAACGCGGTGGTTCGTCCCTACGTGTTCCCTCTGTTCCAAATTTGCAGAGCAGAAAAAAGGAGGCAGTTGCAGATGCCAGCTACAGCACCCAACTCAACTTGTAGAAATGTGAGCTTATAGCTTTTGAAGTATCCAGATCAGGCTCCACGTCAGCCAAGTTGGTGGCTATCACATGGTCAGGATGTCTGTAAGTACATGGGCTCTGCAGGCCAGAACACCAGCTGGTGGAAATCGATAGCTCCGTTCACTTCAGGGCATCACGGATGATTGTCACTAGCCCACTGCCCTTTATGTTAGAGTATCCTTTCTTTTACAAACCCAGCCCTGGGGGATTAACAGGCATATTACACGTTTTTGGAGGAAAAAAAATTAAAAGCCTGTTAATGACAGAAGTAGCTGCTGTCTTTGGTCTTTTGAAGACATTTTAGCCACAGAATCCCATTGGCGGTTGGGGCATTTTTCACTATTTACTGCTGTATACTCCTGCTATTTATGGAAATCCCATAGTGCTGTATCTGAACTTGGTGTTATACATAATGATTAGCCAGAAGCAGATTTATTTTGAAGTGAGGTTTTGGCCGTCCTATTACTTTGTAACCGTAAGATCTGAGTTTTCTTTTCTTTCGAAAAAAACAAATGAGAATTAAACTGCAGTTTATTGTCTCATAAAGAAATAGTGGACAAATTACCCAGCTATATGTAGTGGTTAGAATTTTTAGTCAAAAGTGACAACCAAGGCTATAATTTACAGAGAGACTCTGGAATTCAATCTTGTATTGCAAACTTTCTTTTGTATTTTGTGCTGGGAATCATTTAACCACAGGCTTTAACTGCTAATACGGTTCCATGAAATGCAAAGTATAAATCAAAATTACTGGATCATTCAAACTCTGTCTAGTAGTTGTTTATATGGTGTTTTTCTTCTACTGCTTCTGTACAGTTGCAGAGATGCCATTAAATTATGATATATTGTGCACATCTCACTGCCATCTTGGCAGATTCTGTTGCAAATAAAATGGAGTGCTTAACCAATTATTTTCTTAGTTATACAAAGCATAAACAATAATCATAATAAAAGAAGCAAAGAAGGGCAGGTATAGTCCAGAAGAAGCAGTATAGAAATAGCTCTTCATTTAGGCAACATATTCTAACGTACAAAGCAAATGAAATGTTCCATCATGAAAAGGAAAAACCCGGCTCAGAAAAGTCTTCACTCCCTCCCCTCAGCAGGCTCCGCATTTGACACTGTGCTAAAGAAGCAGCACAATTATTGGTGAAGGCAGGACCAGAAGCAGGAAGCTCAACTCTTATGCCTGAAGCTGGGCACTTAAAATCTAGACATACACACAGAGGTTGAATACCTGCTCACCCCATAGATCTCGTCTAAGGATTAATGAATGAATGCTTGGGCATGTCTACATGTGCACTTTAATGCACATTAGCCCATTTTAATGCACATTAAAACATCACTAAAAACCCAGTGGTTTAGTTAATGCACATTAAAATAGGCTAATGTGCATTAAAGTGTCACTAAAAACTATGTTTTTTAGTTAATGCACATTAAAATAAGTTAATGCACACAAAAGCATCACTAAAAAACTGTGCTCTTTAGTTAACGTGCATTAAGAGAGGCTAATGCACATTTTCCTAGTACCTCACAATGGAGGGTGCCTATACATGTGCTCTGTTGTGCACATTCAGATGATTAATTGAGTCTGCTGGAGTGTGGTAATTACTGTGCTCCAGCAGACCTAGTGTCATGTGTATCAGCATCCCCGGCACTGAACGACGGTGGTGGGGGCACTTTAACTGAAGCTTGTCAAATGAGCTTTAGTTAAAGCACTTCCACTGCCATTTTTCAGTGCAGGGACGCTGATACATGTGATGCTCCACACACTTTAATTAGAGCGGCTCTGAGAGCCACTCTAATTAAAGTGTCTCCCTCCCCCGCCAGTCCCAGAGCATGCCTGTAAACGCCCACATTTTCCACCTTAACCAACCTGTTTCAACCTGCAGTGGAGGCTGTTGTCTCCCTGTGGTATTACTCCAGTGTCAGAAAGAGGGAAAGACCTTTCAAGCCTTGCTACAACTGGCCCCTGATGGAAAAGTGCTACAAAATCTCCAGAAATGTTGTTGCACCCGTCATTTTCAGTTCTTGTCAAAGCGATAAAAAGATTTATATTTTGGCAAATAAAAATGAATACTTTTGGCAAAACCCGCCCCCCAAAAACGCTGCCCCAAAATAGGCAGAGGCTGCTAAGAACTTACTTTTAAAGGAAAAATTATAATTATCATTTAGATTTATAAATGCATACAAAAAATGTAAGGATATAGAAGCCAAAGCTCAAAGCACCACCCCCGTGCATTAGGAAAATATAATTAGACCACCCACACACACAACATCAGCATGCAAAATCATGTACACATCAGGTCTCTCAGAGGGATTATCTTCACCGCAGAGGTAAACTCTGGTTACTAGCTCAGGTCTAACCTGCTTGTTTCTACATAGAAACAACCTTTATGTAAGGCTTAAATACTCAGCTAATAAGCCTGGCTAGAAGTCGTCGGCCTGGGTTCAGGTTTCACATCAGTCCAGGCTGGCTAGCCACCTAGCTAACATTGTACACTCAGGCTAATCGCAGGACTGTGTAGTTAGTCCTCCAAAGTTAACTCTCAGCTCCACCTGGGCTGTACTTTTTCTACTCTTCTGCATCAGAAATCATGGACACTGTGTACCAGCTCCATTTCGGCTGTGCTTCCACCATTCAAACAGAGAGGCAGGCCATCCAGGAAAGCATGCATGCTGTGGTTTGCAGACTGGATTCTTTAATGACATGCTCATTAGAGGTTCTTGCTGCCAATGCTACTTGTACTAGCCATGTTCTGGTGTGGATTGATGGTGGAACATATGAAGGCAAAAAACAACAGGATTGTGGATGGACCCTCACAGGCTTGGCACAAAAAGGATTTTGCAGTGTGCTAGGCTAACCCTGTACTGAAGGCAGGCCCGGGAAATCTCAGTTCCTCAGCAGCCTGCTTATCTATATGTGCATGCTGCATGCGCTAAAAAGCAGTAAATCCAGGGTTGCTTTGGGTTAGGGGGTTTGTTTCAGATCTAAGGGACCCTCACAAAGATGCTTGGATAGGCAGCTCCCCCTCCGTTGAATGACAGGGGAATGCACTGGCATGCTTTTCCAGCTATGTCAGCTAGACAACAGGCAAGATCTGCTGTTCCCCATAGCACTGTCATAACCCATTTGGGGCTTCCTATAGCAGACCAGGACCTTCATTTCAGTCAAGAAACCAAGAGGTAGCCAGAGTGAGGCACTAGGGACATGTGCAGCTGCTTGAGAAGTGCCACTGCATAAGTGGGCTGCTGCTCCAGACCCCAAGGCAAGGTTACAGGTTGCCCTGCAGTGTAGCTCCCTGTATAGCACACTGTAATAGTCCAGCTGAGAGATGACCCGGGTCTGGACCATATTAGATACATGCCCAAAGCCACTTAGAAAAACTTGCCTTAATGTTTTAGAATCATGAATTAAGTTTTGACAGATGCTCAAACAGCAGAGATTAAGAGAGAAATATTTCTCTATAATTTAGAGATGACTATTATTACTCATTCTAAGAACTGGAGCCTTGCCGATGCTCTGTGTGAAAGGGAAAGGATGAGAAGACACAATAAAAGCTACAAATCAAAGTGATCTCTCTGAATCAAGCCTTTGTGTTCATTAATCCCAAATTAGTCCATTAAAATAAAGCAGCAGCTGATTAATACACATCCCTAAGTAACACTTTCAACTGAGTGAGAATTTGATGCAACTATAGAGCTGAGGACTAAGGTAGCATTTTCTCTGTTTAGCGGAAAGAAGTTTGGAATTAACCTGTCAGTGCAAACATGCAACCAGGGGAAGTGAGTTATGTAATCCTGCTTCCACTGAAGTCAGGAAGAAAAGTGTGAATGTGTCAACTGGGGAAGAAAACACAGAGTGGGGGAGAGGGAGGGAGGTAGAAGTAAAGCTGGCTAGGAATTGTTCCAGTGAAACTTTTTTTAATTAAAAAAAGATGATTTATAACCAAATTGGGGGCTTTCTATGGGAATGCACCAACTTTGATGAAAGTTTTATCCAGCAAGGCGTGTCAGTTCCAGAAATTTCAGGTCAGAGCACGGTGGGGAGGGGTGGGGGTGAAATAGCAAGCAGCTTGGCAGTTACGGGATACGAGGTATGCAAGACATGGGGTTCAAGAGTTGCATCTAAATCAGGCACAGGAAGGACTTGAACCAGAATGAAATAATCCATCGCTGAATGTTCAATTTTCAAATGACGTTTTCTCGTCCCATTTGTGTATTAACATAGCTAAATGAAAAATAGCCCACAGCGTCGAGGATTGTGGAAGCAGTTGCTGCAAGGAGCTGTTAGACAGCATTTACTGCTCTCCAGAATTGCTTTTCCCCAGTTGATCGCTGGAGAATGAATAAGGACTTGAGCTTAGGTTTTCAAGATTCGCAGGCAAGCAGGCTCTCTGGGTGCAGGAGAAGAGGGGTGTTCATTTGTATTTCCTTGTAAATCCTTCAGGAGCTGAGGTGCCTTTCAGAATCCAGGCCTTCATATCGACACCTCTGACCCCTTGCCTATAAAATGGGAAGACTAGCACTTCCCTACTTCAGAGGCACGCTATGAACCGAGACGCCTTAAAATGTGTAAGGTTCACAAACGCTGGGGTGATGCAGGTTGAATGTTTTAAAAAAGATGTCGATTTACTTCATAGCTAGACATTCATAGAGTTCAAGGCCAGAAGGGACCACTCGGGTCAATTAGTCTGACCTCCTGGAGAACGCAGGGTGATTAATATTACTCAGTTACTCCTTTCAGGGACCCACAGCATCAACTACAGTGCATCTTCCAGACTGGCATCCAGTGCTGAGTAAATAAACAGAGCTGTGTAATGATATACACATTTGGAAATAAAAGAAATCAAAATAACGTAAGAAAATTAAGTAACGTTAAGTGAGCACCAGACATCAGCATTAAAGATAATGGATCTGATTTTCATTAACAATAAGGCTCTTTAGACCACTGAGGCAATGTAAAGGGCCTTAAAATAAAAGTAAATTACATTTACATTTATGGCTGCTTTATGCTGCCAGCATGGTATAAAGTGGCCTTAGTGTAAATGAAAATTCAGGCCAATATGTCATCATTATCTTGGAATTCCTGCCTCTTTTTCCTTTATTTATACTTCATGGTGCCAATATTCAGCCCTAGGCATGCTAGACAAATTGAAGTGACAAAATTCAAGATGGACATGAAGATCATTAACATATTAATCAACTTGCCAATATTACAAAAATTAGCATAATCCTACCAAATAATCATCCTGCTAATGACTCAGACTAGACTTTTTGTCAGTTCCAGACAAACCCTTGGAAATGTCTCCTCCAACTGAAGCATCAGGTGCCAGATTTTATGGCTGTATAGCAGGATTAGTTTTGGTAACCACTATTTACTTGATAGGTATGTTGTCTTTCAAGTCTCCTGCTTCTTTCTGAAATTTCTCTTCACCAGAAGGCATCACACATGCACGGCAGACCATTTCTAAGTTTAGTTTTGTGATCTTTTCTAGCAAAAAATGTAAAATGCCATTTGAAAACAGGGCTGATCTTATTACATTTAAATCAGGCTATGGTCAAATGATCTGACACATTACCTGTGCAGTTATTTTGAGCTGAATAACTGAGAGAGGGGTCATTTTAAAACAGATGAATTTGAAACATAAATCTGTTCAAATGTAGGAACCATGTTCATGATTGTTACAGAATGGCTCTTTTCCATAAAACAAGTGTTTGTGAAAAATTGTCCACGTTTTCAATATCTTCCATGTTGCTGATATTTTAAATGATATTTTGATGGATGTCAAAAAATATTTTAAAATCATTTTAAATGTGTTTATATTTAACTAATAGTGTATTCATAGGAGAGAGAGATTGCTAGATATGAAAAAATACATAGATTATTATTCTAATTTTTAAAACTCAGTACTAAATTCGGTAATAATGTAATGAAAATGTAATGAAAAAAGATATAAGTTGACTTCACAGTAAGAGAAAATGAAATAACTAACATTTTGAAAAATATTTGCATTACCATATTTCTTTCTTTCAATCAGACCTATTTTTAAATAAATTTTATTTTGCATGAGCCTAATTTACAAAAGTGGGGACTGATTATTCATAATTATTCATACTCATTGAGAGCTTGGATGCCAAGTGTCTGATCTAAAGACTTTTTTTTTTCCTTTTCTTACTTTTATGGCTGAGTTATAAAACCATTTAAAACAGGGGTTTATAATGGGAACTGACAAACCAGTGTCATCAGGATGGCATGGCTTTAATAAATACAAGTTCTTTACTTTCTGCTATCAATGACATTTCTTCCAGTGACACAAGGTCAGGGAACTAATGAATGGCAAAGCAGAACCATGAAAAATGGATATTAATGAAGTGTAACTCTGGGTAATAAAGCTATAAGCAACCTCTGATAACAAACACGTTTTCCTAATAACATCTTCAATTATCTTCATTAATGCCTGTTCATGGCTAGATGTGCCAGCCAGTCTTTGAGGACCACGGACAGCGGCACCTCGGGATTGCACACTTGAAATACCTTTCTAATGCACTCGCAAAGTGTTTGTCGGTGGAAGGCTTCAATGGTGATAATGGACATTTATCATAATCTTTCAGTGGCATATGCCTTGTTCATGTCATAAAGATTTGAAATTTGAATAAGATTGCTTGCATTGCCCAAGAGGCTTAGGGGCTGTAAGGCGATAGGAGCCACTTGTGCCTGTCAAATGATCTAAGTCATGCTTCTATAATAATGATATCAGTAGTATTCCTGACAATAGCTTTGGTCCATCTCTAGCACTCCTGTCCCTGTCATGTGCTTTGTTTCAGTGAGTGTGTGTGTGTGTGTACACACATACACGCACCCCTACGCACACATTCTCTTTATCCCTTTTCAAATGAATTTAGAACTGTTGAGAGATGTCAGAATGACAGCTCTGGAAAACAAAGTCTTTTATCTGTGCATTTAACTCAACACAGCACTGACTGGCTTGCTATTATTCCAGAGCCATGTTGCGGAAGGACACATTTGCAGAAGACAGGAGATCTCTGTCAGCAAGCTCTCTGCTGAGACCTTCTACAAAGGTGGGGGGACCTTTTACAAAGAAGGTGCTGAGACCTTCTACAAAGCACCTTTTAAGATATGGACACCCACCCACTGGGACCACTTCATGTGTCATGGTCTTTTGAACTCCTGTAAGTACTCAAGTAATGACGTTAGCTACTACTAAACTAATTCAGCATTTTGATATCTAAAGGGCTCCAAAGACGAAAAAAAGAAAGAGGCAAATATGAAGGCAGCCTAGAAGAGTACTGTTTTATGTACTCAAAAATTATCCAGAAAAATCAGGTAACCAGACCTGTGTAAAGTAATCCAAACAAAGTAGCTCAGTATGAATTTAGTTTCCAAGTGTACATTACCCCTGGTTTGAACAGCAATGAAAGAAATCTGGTCACTTTGGGTGAATTGATCTCATGACAAAGACATTCATATTGGGCACATCTACATGTGCATTAAGGCACTTCTCTCTAATGCATATTAAATTTAGTACCTCCAATGTTAGGTAGTGAAGAAATGTGCATTAGGCTGCCTTAAGGCGCTGTAATGAATGTGAACAGTTTTTAAGTGACACTTAATGTGCAGTAGCCTATTTTACTGCGCATTGGTGTGATCACACTCTTTTTTACATGACACTTTAATGTGCAGTAAAATAGGCTACTGCACAGTAAAGTGCATGGGTAGATGCACCCACTGATGCATGGAGCCAGCAGAAGATATCCATGTGATATAAACCCTTCTCCTAACCATGTCTTTATAGTGCATAGACCTAATGCCAGCCCATGTGTAAGGGTGAATTTCACCCATAACATTACACTTCTAAGATCAGTGAAATGGTTCATAATTTTCATAAATTCTTACCACACATATCTGGCCACTATGCAGTACATCACTAAATTGTCACTAAATTGTCAAGCGCCCAACAGCCAGCAGTTCTAACTAAGAACAAGCGGTACAGAGCCTTTTTCCACGCCAAATCTGGCTGTATTTGTGTGTGCTGAGAGAGCGCGGTAGACAAAAGGGAAGATGTTTCTGCAAAACAATGGATTGATGGGGGGGGCGGGATCATTTTTTCATTAAAAAAATTGTCAAGTTTCTCTTTCTCTTTCCTATTTTTTTCCTTTTTTCTTACCGCTTGGAATTAAAATGAATAGGAGATTACAGCCCTTTCTATTAGATTTGAACCTAAAGAGGGTTTTATTTGGGTTTGGTGGGGGGGGGGTTGCTCTTGTTTTTGTTTCATTTTAAATCGGCATATTGAAACACTAGACATGTTTAACTGACACTAAACGTTTCCAATACAATTCCAAATTTGTGTCAAAGACTGTTTTTGACAAAAATAATTGTTATCTGTCCTTTTAACTGAGCTATTTTGAAAGTCTGCCCTGCACCTCATCAGATGCTATTCAGATGCTTCTCCCTAGCTTCCCAGAAACCTGAGGTGATGAGAAAAAATAAAGCCCTTTGATTCTAAACACATCTTTATGACACCATGGAAGCCTCACCTAGATTTTTTTTAATGGCAGGTTTTAATGTGATAGACCCATTGTCTGTAAATTCACTCTTCTCTCCTTTGAATTACAAAATGTTTCGTCTCAGCCCCTACAGCAGCACTCTGATCATATAGAAATGCTAATGAGGTTGTGTCTCAATCTAGACCTCCCTGGTGCGAAGAGAGTAATTGAGTCTCTTAGACTCAGGAACCTCATTTATCTTGTGCAAACTATTCTTTTTTATTCTTATTTGCCAGAGTGGTGACAGCTTGCGGGGAAGAAGCTGCATGGAAAGTTGGTTAGTGATGCTTTTCCTTTAAAGTTCAACCAGCTTGTGAGCCTGTGGCAAGAATAATTAAAGTCAATAAATAATATTGATGGCAGTAAATAAAAATTAGGGCAGGGAGGAAGTGAAGAGGGCTGGAGGGTGGGGGTGGGGAGTTGAGTTCTACACTGAGAATAGATCAGGATACGTCCTAATGGCAGTTAGCGGTGATTAAGGGATGGGAAACTTAAGGAACTAATTGTATTATGGGAGCTGTAAGAAGGTGAGCTAAGACCCCTCCCACAGCTTCTGCCTTTGAACCATATCTATGTTCATTCTGGTAACCTGCCTGCCTCTTGGGATCTCAAAGCACCAGACAGTTTTCATCATGCTGCTGAACTCCTCTGTGACAATTTTCATCTCTAGCGAGAAAACCAGGCCAGAAAGAGAGAAAACAGCTTGCCCAAATTCTGCATGGACTTCATGGAGTTATTACTTAAGGATGTTTGAGGAAGTTGGAGAAGATCATCGCAATGGTGTCTCCTAGCATGGAAGTCTTTGGGAGTCCTGCCCTCCGCTCACCCGCTCAACTTATTCTGAAGACTGTCTCCTCTTTTGTTGTCTCCCATCACAAATCCTGAACTGGAGCCCCGTTCTGGTCTGAGCCACGTGGCTGCAAATCAGGAAGAGCCTTGAATTGTAAAACCACATTATATTCCTAAGGAAGTAGGGAACGTGGACCTGCTTCAGTGGAGTACACGAGCAGAAAAATAACACCCCTAAGCAACAAGAGGGAATGAGTTTGAGGCTCACTTTGGGCTATACCAAAGGCTTCCCCCAATGCTAGCCACATTATTCTCCTGTGTGCTAGTCGCTACAGAAAGTGTCTGGCCGCAACCATGCTGGTCTCATCTTTGAACTGATTAAGGAACAGCTAAAACTGCATTTGAACATTGTTCCTTACTACAGCCAAATTCAAGCCAAATAATTCTGCCAGATGTTTAAATGCGCGCTCCCTTCCTACCCCCGTTTTGTTTTCTTTGCATTTTTATGCGCTTCCACATTCTAGTTAATAGAGGTAATAGGAGAAAATACATCAAGAAAGGAGATTCTTGTGCAATTTCTAGTTGGACTGAAAGCTTTGAGCTAAAAGACTAGCTGTGCCTTTAAGAACCCTTAACTGCTTTTTGAAGACTCAAGTGGTTCAGATAAGTTTCTGAAAAGCTTCCAAATTATGAGTGCTTGACTGAACTGAAATGCACTTTGACTTTTTGATATTTTTCCATCAGTAGCGCAACAACATTAATAATAGTTAGCACCTGCGTGGCACTTAAGATGAACAGACCTGAATGCACTTTAAAAGAGCGTGTAGGTAAAATTATCTCCAGGTACGAAGGGGAAGATGAGGCATAAGAGATGAAGGGCCAGACTTTTCCAGGTATTTGAGATGCCAGGTGTCTCGGGGATTTTTCAGAGGCACATGAGCACCTAACTTCTATTAAAATTGGTGAGAGTTAGGTGCAGGAGCATTTCTGAAAATGCCAGCAGTCAAATATCTGCATCTTCAGGTATTTAAATGCCTTTAAATACCCCAACCATGCAGTTGGTCCAACAAAGGATACCCTTACTTCTTGCATATTTCTTGAACTAGCACATCACACTGACACTGCCAGGTCAATACCAGGATTTCAGGCCAGTGGCACAGACAGAGACTAGGTTACTTAACTCCTTGTCCTGCATTGTACCCACTGGGCCATGCTGCCGTCTGAGCACTAACATCAAGACTTTATTAGATAACAGATGGACACGTTCTTAAATACAGAGCAGAGGGTATGTCCGTGTTCACACCCACTTATTTCTAGGAAGCAGATTCCATTCTATACTAGATGGAAACATCAATAATAAGGAGCTTTTTAAAAACCAAGACGGCCAATTAAGACCCTTTTCCTTTGAGAGTAGTTTTATGTCTGACTACTACAGAAGGTCCCTTATATCACAGTTCCAGAGACTCGTGCATTTGCTCTTCCTGCCTTTGAGTCCTCAACTCCTAAAATATGTGTGCTTTTCCCTTTGCTTATTTTAGGATTTCAATTCTGCCTTCTAGATACTGTCTGGATAGGCTGAATCATTGGCTCCTTTCTCAATAAAGTATACAAGATGGATAGTTTTAGTACTTTTCTCCAGCTCTTATAACTCTAACAAATGGAGTCATCAGGGCAGCCTTTTTGGGAATCCTTCACATTGCTTCAGTTGGTTTTCACTGCAGATAACAGCAGGGAATGTTTTCAAACCAGGCTATTGATGAGGCTGAAACATCTGCACTAATAATTCTAAATCTATACAACTTCTTTCTCTTTCCTGCCCGAGGAGCCCTGAGTGGCAGTCGCTAAGTGAACAGCAATGTGCACACGGCAATAAAGAGTCAGATATTGTCAGTCCATTGGACACCTAAATTATGCTGGACTAGAGAAGAGTTTCCTTGAGGATGTCTGTACCGTGCCTGAAAGAGTAATGTAAGAGTCGCTGGCTACTTGCCTTCCAAACCTTAGTTCCAGCACCTACTGGTGAATGGGCTCCCATAACCAGATTGGGCCCGTACCTGTCTGAAAAAAGGGATTGGCTGGACTAAAAAAACCTTGTAATTATTAAGGGACTTAATCTGATTTAAAAGATTCAGGGTTGGGATTTCAAATGCAGTCGCCATTAATTTAATTCTTCCCCTGTTTTTATCAGTGGAAACCAAGTGCATTTGAAAACCCTATGGTACAATTTGGAAGTCTTATGATAGGTCTTTTCCAAAAGTAATTGAAGCCAATAGTAGGACAAGATTTAAAAAAAAAACCCCAAACAAAACATGTCCAGTTTGGTGCACTTATTTATCAAAACTGATTTTCTCCCCACCTTATACCAAGCCCAACTAATAATTCATTTTAATGAAAAACGGCTGGGGTTTCAAATTAAAAAAAAAAAAGGAAGGGGGGATAATATAGGTGACTCTCTATGTATCTGATACATTTGAAGAGCATAAGAAATATAAATATGTGGTAAGAGAAGGAAGGTGGACTATTACACAGAAATGCTGGTGTCTCCCTAATGTCAATGCATGCATTTTCTGCGTTTTGTAGTACCATTTTTCCTGTGGTACTTTACTTAGGCTGACTGTTAAGCACAGGGACAAAAGCATAATAATCATAGTAATTTGCAGTGGCTCTAATCAGTCTTCAAAGGAACATTTTGAAGCCAAAATCTTGTTTACTGTCGTTATTTATACAATGCTAGCAACATGCATAGCGCGCAGTACAAATAAAAGATCCAGCGCTTGCCTGAGAGATGTAACATGATGAGAGATAACAGCAGACAAAAGGGAGGTTCATGGAAACAGAAGGAAAGGGCAACATAAATAAGACTCTGCTTCTGCTTAGGTGGGTTACATAAGTATATTGATGGCTCTGTAAGAGGACATTTTGCAGCACGTCAGCTCTCAACCCCTATGAAAGCCTGGCTTTAACAAGAGATTGAATCATCTTACACACATACAAGGTAGGCTTGTTTTATACTGCAGGCGGAGCGAGACAATCAACTTCATTTTTCCAGGCTGTACTTGGGCTCTGTAACCCAGTGAGTCTCCCTTCTCCGCGCCACAAACAGCTTTGTTATTTATTGTGACTGTTCCCGTAGCGTCTGGGGGCTGCCGGCCCATCGTGCTCTGTACTGTACGTGCACAATGAGAAGCAGCCTCTCTCCAAAGGGCTTACGGTAGAGACTATATAAAGAGACGGATGAGTGGGTGGTTGAAGAAGAAACTGAAATGGGTTGACCAAAGCAAAAGGACCAGGAATTCAGCCCAGGTTTCTCTGAGCCCCAAGCTAGTGCCCTGATCACTGCCTGTCCTTTCTGAAATGCTCTTGAGAGCTATCTTCTTTGGCTTTACCTTGTCTATGTCATGCTCACATGTATCTGTGCACTCAGGTTTCCAGATAGTTCTCCTTGCTATCTCGGTCAGGAGTCTGATTTCTATCGGTCTTGCTCTTCTGCTGTTTGTGGAAGGGACATTCACCAAGAAGCAGCAAAAGGGGGGAGCGCAAGGCAGGAGGTGCTGTGTGTCAAAACCCAGAATCCATGTCGCCTCATTGACTTTCAAAGCCACATTTCCATACGTTGACTATAAAAAGAGATTAGACGGAGATGTGAATAATGCACTCCTGCCCCTATCTGCCCCTGTCTCCTTTAACAGATTGGTGAAATAACTTCATCTACCAGTTTATTAACAGCTTGCCCTCTCTTGTATCTCACCTTTATAATGAGAGAGCGCAGAAATGATGGATTACATTTTGCCTCCTGCTTCCATTCTGAATGAATTATCATTACACTCTCGAGTCAGTCCGGAGATCAGGGCTTCTCGGGCCCATCAGCTGGTTGGGGAGGGGGAGAGGAAGGGGGCATAAATCTGCATGGAGCACAAGGCAAAAAGTCCCACTGTGAAAACAGCTTCAGCTTCCAAGCTGGAAGACATAAAATTAGCAGGGAATGTCTGGGGAGACTTGTTCCCTCCCATGTTTTATCTGCTGGCTCAATGAAAACAAAGAGAAAAATCCCATTGCAGAGAAATACTTCAGAAGGATGATGCTTACAATAAGAGTCAGAGACTGGATCCATCAGGAAGTGTACGGCCAGGTTTTATTGCTAGGAGCTAGGGCATGGCTTTGCCCTTAGACCTGAGAAACGTGCATTGTGCAGCTGCCCTTCCCCTAGCCAGAGCCCCGGGAGGTGCTGATATTCTTTCTCCGGAGGGACTAAGCTACATCACCCATATTCAAACAGAAGCTTACAGCCAGATCAGCATAGCTCAGCTGTAATGCAGGTGGCATAAGACACTACTATATTACAAAGAGGCCATCCCAAAGTTTCTCTAGCATACTAAGAGTGATTCTGTGCCCCCTTTATTCAGCTCCAGCAGTTCCTAGGGGCTGTTTCCAACAGGTTTCATTATTGCCAGATGTTCCTGCCTGCAACAGAAACGCACACAGGCTGCTCCCATAGCAAGCCTGAAGTCTCACATGGAATTAAGTTTGTGGTGCTGTTCCCTGGAAGCAAGTTCCTTCCTGACCTCAATGGACAGTCATGCCTTGAAGCATGAGAGGGAGAGCATGTGCTCTTTTCTTCTTAGCCCCTGTTGTTGCAGGTTGCATTCCTACAAGTATCTAAACCTCTACAAACCCATTCTAAGGGATGTATTAAGGAGCCATTTTGGTATCTGAACACACCCTTGGTTTATTTATCTAGTTGCACTGTGGCTATCGGTTTTAACGGTGCTACTCAAGTGATCGAGTACTTACTAACAGAAGCAAGTGCTGTGCAATCCAGCCCTAAGCATTTTGTCTTGGCTGTATCCTACAGCAGCAAGTTCAGAGTAATTATAGGTTGGGTAAAGACCTAACAACTGCCTTTTCACTTCAGAGTCAATTTAGCACTGTGAAAATTCATGGAGCAAAAATTAATAAGCTGCACACCGCTTCAGCATTGACCTCTGGATTTTTTTTTCCTCTTTGCCAAGGATTTGTTACAGGTTCTGTTGCCATGAGTTGTTTCTTCCCTAACAACCAGGAATGAAGTGTTGTGTAGATCTCATTAATTTCAGCAGCAGCAAGAATATCTGTTGATCACCAATAAGGAGTACATATTTGCAAAACATGTGGCCCCACATTTAGGTAGTTCATAAAAAGTATGTGCCTGTGCACAATGTTTCCATATGGATGTTATTTTTAAAACATATTTTAAACATACCTATTGTAAAAAAAGCCAAGCCACCCACCATTAACATTAACATGGCACTGCAAATTAATACCTGAGGTGTAATGGATTTTTGATAGCAACCGTGTCTGAATGGGTCATTAGACTCATAAGGCACATCCAGCTTATTTTGTTAAACCTGATAAATTATTCGTTTTAAAGCATAGGGGAAGGGGGGAAAAGCAGGGGTGGGGGAAGGGGGTGTCTCAGTCGACTCTTAATGATGTGTCAGATACCTTTAATTTTCATCTTTAAAATTTCATGTTGTGGTAAGAGCACTCAACACATTGATTTGGCTGATAAGCATGATTTAAGAGTGGGCTCTGCATTTGATTTCAACTACCATATGTTCTTTAAGATAAGACGCACCAAAAATGACATGCATCCTTACCTCTGTTGTATTATGACATTTATTAGTTTAATACAGTGGTGCATAGACGCTCCATCTGAGACTGGTGCCTCGCTGTGCTGGATGCTGCACAGGCGCATGCTAAAATGCAGTCCTTACTCTGAGGATCTTGCGCGCTAAGACAAACTATGGATGGAACAAAGTGTTTTTATCCCTATTTATTAGATTATAAGTGAGACATGGGGAGCTCCAGCGCTTGGTTTTCTGATGAGGTTAGCTCCTGTGTAGACACCGAAATAAGAGTTAGATTTTCAATATCTCAGCACCTAGCAGCTCCCACTGTGATATTTGTGATCAGGGGCCTTTGCATATGCCATGTTTTTTGTGCTTTCTTGTGCTGCAATGGCATGAATGTTTGCATGAGCAGGTTTTTCAGACACTTTAATGAACCAGAAAGACTTTTAAAGTAAAACACCTCGGACATAGTTTCGTTTGGCTTGCCACGAATTAAAGCATTGCGTCCATGGATTCGCTGTGTGCAAAGGCACTCGAATATGCGTAATGAGCCTCTGTCCACCAGATGGTGCTGCAACTTTTTTGTAGTTTACCACTTGGAAGCAATTAGAAAGCAAAAGCAATTCTATTTTATTTTTTCTCGTGCAGTTTGACGGCAACCAGATTCCACAGCTGTGTGGCAGGGCATGTGGTGGGGGGCCCCGGGCCAGGAGGGCAGCGCTGGACTGTCCCACTCTCCGGTGGCACCATCCAGGGAACTGGGCTTAATTCATTCAAAAACCTAGTACGTGCAAACACTGATGCAACACTCCAAAATAAACAAGTTTAAATTTTATAAACCTATTTAATTTGATGAGGATTAAAACCCATGATGTGTACAAGCACCCCAGATGTTCAGAAGACACTGTCCCACATTCTGTTTCTAATAATGCACCCGTCAAAGCTGACAAAATGTGTACACAGGAAGGCTGCAGCAAGCTCCTACTGCCTTTACTATGAAACTAGCCCTCCCCTCAAGCTCCCACAAATACCACACTTCAGAAGAGGCACATGCTGAATATCATATGTGGCCTTCAAAAGCAGACAACCAGTCATGGAGCACACACATACTCATTCTATCAGGAGACTGGTGAACAAAAAACAACTTAATCTTTGACCTTGACACGGGCCACTTAATGACCCAAATGCTATCGGCATCTTAAAATGTATGGGCATTTGGAAATTGTTCTTCACAAAAGCTAAATTCTCTGTCACTGGATCTCAAATGCTTTTGAATGTCATCTTCAACTCAGCTTTGCAGGGCTTTGGTTTACAAGGATTAGAACTTAAACATTCAGATCCTATATTCTGTTTCTAATAATCCTATAATAATATCTCCAGTAAGACTCAGCACAGGGAAGAAAATAAAAGAGTAGGGAGGGGGGGAAAAAGGAATAAATCTCTCTCTCTCTCTCTCTCGCAATTCTTGAAATACATGGCAAAGGTAAAGAGCGAGCTCTAAATCTGCTTGAGCTCACTCCCGGAGCAGAACATAGGATGATAAAGCAGAACAGGGGAACTTTTGAAAAGAAAGGGGATAGACTTATAGACTTTGACAGATGGATGTAAATGTGCCTTTTAGTGCAGTAGAACAGTTGATTCTAGGGCATGAAATCAAATTAGTGCATCTGCAGCTGGCTGTGTGTCATCCAGATTCATATTTTACACACCAAAGACATTTTAACCTCATGTTAGCTACATTGTTTCCCCACCCCCCCACCTTTTCTTTTTAAATACTCTGCTTTCTTGGATTTATGAACAGGAGTAGGCAGGTATTGAAATGAAAACTGCAGCAACGGCACTAGATGTCTGAGCTCTCATTGGATCTTGACAAAAATCCTCATTAGACCCATTTAACTACCAGGCAGGACAAGGTAGTTGAGACAAAGTGAAATCCTAACCACAACCTACTCCCAAAGAGCACGACTCTTCCAGACGGGGCTGAGTTAGCAGCACTTTACATGCAGATTCTCCCTCCGCTTGCACAGCTCACTGTTCAGCCTGCCAGTAGTAGAGAATCATGCCCCTTGAGCCCCCTGGCATGGTCCCATTCAAGAAGAGTTTGAGAGGGCTGGAAGCATTTCTCATCACGTAGTCTTGGGGCTCTGCCTTTCCCAGCCCTTCACCACACGTGCTACGCCCCTCCGTTCATCCTGCCATCATGCACACGCTGCCTGTTGGCCTATTGAAAACACACATCTGTGAAAAGTGATTATTTTCCCTTTGTCCTGCTTCTGGCAAAAAGCCAAACTCCCCCCATTCTGCCTTTCATGTAAATGGTGTTGGGCTCGTGTGGGCAGCAGGGCCGTGCAGCCCCTGTCCCCCCGCCAAGGCCCCTGCTGCACGGGGTGCTTCTGCCTCCTTGTATTTCTATGAGAGAAGATGTTGGCTGACATGAGACTTTGCAGCTGCTGCTTTTTCACTGGGGCACGAGACACCTGGCATCTTTATCTTGAAAACTAGAGCTCCTGCTTCTTCCAGCCCTGGTATTAAGCTTCTGCTTTAATATAATTAATTGAGCTATACAGCTGGCCATTGGTGAGGTCTGGCTTGGCTTTTGTGGGGGTAGCAGGATGCTATTGGCTTTTGTGTCTTCATTTAGTGCTACAAGGTTTGTTTTTCCCACAAGGAAGTAGTCTTTGAACACACCAGATTAGTTGGTCTGTGAGCTCCCTGCAAAAACAGGAGTTGAGTAAGATCAGTGTAATTCATCACATGGTGAAGACTAAGGAGTATCGCAATGCTATCTATTCACAGAGGGCCAGAGCCTGGGCAGGCTTGAATCAGCAGCCAGCTACATTGATTTAACTCTGGTGAAGACTGCACACAGCAAACAGACGCCAGTGTTAGCATGCAAAGGCCCAGCCCCCCCTGCACAAAAGGCTAAATGTCATAAAGGAGGAAGGAATAAAAGGGATGCTTTTTCTTTCTCGTTGAGGGAGAGGAGGGGGAAAGGGAAGTGAAGCAGGAACCCTTGACCCAGAGGTCTGGCTTGCAGCTTTATGGACCACCACAGAGGTGTCCTCTCAACCGTAAATCCCAGTGCTGCTGGGATTCTCCTATTAGTACCAGCACAGAAGAACCAAACCAAACCAACAAAAAGAGCAGGGGACATGCTTATCCTTTTTTTGTCAAACTTTGATATTTGTACAGTCGAAAAATCTTGACCTGTTGGACCTCATGTTCATCCTTCACTGCTTCATGTTACTGTTAGAGCTAGTAATAAGGTTGGGCCTTGCATAAAGGTTAAATTAAGGTTGGTTTTTGTTTTCTTTTTTACCTGGCCCCATATGTTCATCTCATTTCTATCCTGACAGTCCACTATCTATTCCTCTCCCTGGATTTCCCATCTAAGTTAGCCCCCTACATGCCCTGTCTCAGGCTTCTTCCTCTTTCATCTCTTTCTTCTATTTTCTCTCCTCCGTTTTGTCCTTCCTGCCCCCAAGAAAAAGAACCCCACAACCTTAGAAAAGTCAGCACTTAATCTTGCTCCAGAGAAATGAGGAAAGTGCTTATTGCTGAAGCGAAGTAGAAGATGACAATTTTAACAAAGGTGTTGGAGTTGTTCAGAGAATACTTCACAACAAAAGGTCTTGACATCTCACTGAGTGCTGTGCATTGGAGGAGAAACCAGAACCTGAAGACACATGTACGGCACTGAGTCTCTGCCCACGCTCGTTAGAGAGTGGTCTACATGGGCAGGGATAAACTCTCTGGGAACTTGGCCTTGTTCATATTTTCTTTCCCTTGCATATCTGCTGAGAAGACTCAGACAGGATGCCTAGAAAAACCTTTTAAATCTCGCTGGCTGGTAAAAAGTACAATGCTTTGCAGCCATGAATTGGGTCTCTTCTTTGTACACTAGGCAGGGGTGGGCACATCTGCTTATGCATCTCTGATTTAGTCAGTCTAAAAGGTGCACCTCTACCCTGCCTTCTGACATGTATTCCTATTGTAAGGGCCCTGTTCCCTTCCAGAATGGGGACCAGGGTCTTTGACACAGAGGAAAATTGGACCCTTCATCTAGTTCAACAATCTTTTTAGAGCACTGCTTCATGAAGCACATTGGGTCTATCTTCTCTCTGTGTGCTGTAACACTAATGTAAGAAAGATGCAGGATCACCTCTTGGGAAATGGTTTTCCGTTTTAATAGATATAATATGTAAGTTAATTTGTAATGGGGGTAATCTATAATGGAGATACCTTACAGTCTCATCGGCCAACTGCGAGTTAAGTGATAAATAGCAATAATGAACATTTCAAAGCCAAGCATCTTATCAGTCTGCAGTCTGGAAAACGTTTTACTCACTAGTGTGAGCCCTAAAACCCAAGTTTGAATTGCTCGGTGTTTCCAATGTTGGGAACAATGCAGAAATCGAAATCGATTAGAAATTTGTTGACTGGTCTTTTACAAGAACATTATTGTATCACTTTTCAGCTTTTATAGGCAATGATCACATTACACAATAATATCTGCCTAAAGCTTTCAAAATTGATCAAAACAAAAATAAAAGAAGCTGAACTTGTACGGTTTTTATAGCAAATTCCTGAGGGTTTGTTCAAATTCAGTGGAGGATCAAATTAACCAGTGATTGATTTATGTAGAAGGCACTGTAATTTTAAGGTTGGTGAGTTGTATATACTGCAGGTGAGGCTGGTCATAGCCTGAACACAGACCAGATTAATTACAACAGAAGTAGGAGAAAGAGAACAATTTTTTCCCCCTGCTCTCTTTCAGTGCAAGTGCCAAGCTAGCATGTGAGCCAGAAAAATGAGCAGATACATGGAGAGAGATTGTTTTCTTATAATGCAATGAGACAGCAAAACAAAATGAGGGTTTCACAAGTCTTGATCGTTTGATTCCCCATGCTTGATGCCTCATTTGTCAGCCTCTATCTCGCAGAAACTCAAGACTTAATAACTTACCAAGTGAAGAATTTTATCAAATAAAAGAAAGCAAGTGCTAGATCCTCTGCTGGAATTATTTGTTCATGCTTCCCATCAAAACAAGAGCTCATCCCTGCTGAGCGATACAGGAAAAAGCAGATAGCTTCTGCTATCAATCTGACTGGCAGGAAGGATTTAATCTGCTAGTTTAGCATTTTTATATCATTTCCTCTGGCACCTGGGTGGGTGACATGCATCTTTGCAGATGTGGCTCCCAAACTCAGCAAGAGGAACACAGATGGCTGAGGCAGAGGTTGCAAGGAGATATTTGCCCTTTTGCCAGTTCCTCTTTGGTTCAATGACTGAGACTGGGACCAATGCCTGAAGCTAGAGTCCTCTTGGGGTCAAATTGAGACCATCGTGTGATAAGTCACAAAGATGGACTGTGGTGCAGGAAGAATTAGCTGAACGTAGAAATGTCCTCAGATTTGTGTGTGGTTTGAGTTCAGGGGCCTGGTTATTTACAAATGATACGGGGCCTGTTTTAATACTAACTGAATTTAATGGAAGGACTCCTATTGACTTCAGTGGACTCCCATATTCTTCAGCGAGAGCCCCTGGCTTCATAGCTGTTCTGCTGAGCTTCTCAAGTTATGTTCATTTTACTGGGAGCTCCTCCTACCCTGAAAAACCCTGAATCACGATTTAGTTTGACAAGTAAAACTGAGAAAGTACAAGTATAAATAAGCATGAATAAGTCTGAATAATGATCTCAACTCTCCAGATCTCTCGAAGATGGAAAGTCTGTTCAGAAATTCCACAGACACCATCTATGGCGTTTTCCTTTTCCACTTAGCCTGGGACTATTGTAGGAAGAATTTTTCTTGCGAGTATTGTGTGTGGATACATTAACACAACCATCACAATGTTCCTTAAGCACAATATGCTCTATTAAAAATAGCATAGTTTTCATGAAAGAGAACTATGCTCTTTGTCCCTTTCTAATTGCCATCGTTTTCTAAAGTCTTGTCTCTGGATGCCCAGTCAATATTGGAGCGGCAGAAGGGTGACCACCACCTTCAGAGTTGCATGGTTCTTCTGCCACTGTTGCAATCAAGGCAAGGCTTCCACTAAGCAAGGTTTCTTCCCATCCATCCTCAACAGTATTATGCCTGACCCTCCGCACACTTCAACCGGTCCTGTCTCTGAGCAACTCCAATGACATCAGGAACTTTTGATTTACATAGATTTCAGTGAGAGTCCAACCCAGCCTTCAAAGTACGGTGCTGATGTTAAGTAAGGATGATAAAGCATGTTAATTAACGTAGAGTCCACTCCATAAAGCAATCCAGTGAAGTGGAATGAAAAGAGGGGAATTTATTTCTCACCTGCACATTTTCTCCTTGATTTTGTGCAGCGTTGCAGCTCCACCTGAGCCAGTGTTAATAAAAGATGGTTTACTCATGAGGTGCACTGAGCCACTTCACCTCTTCAAAGACAGATCATCAGATGCTGGAGAATTCATTTTTGCACTCAGGCCATTATCTGAATGAGCACGATCAAGGCTAGCTCAATCAATCAGAGCGTGGTTACAGATTTGCCATCCACTACAACACAGATTAGAATATTCCCTTACTCCACTGGAGTAACAGATAGGTCCCCCTCTGCTGCCCCCGATACAAATCTTACAAAACTCAGCTCATCAGGTTGTGAGGCAGCCTTTATGGCATGCACGAGCCGGCTTAGCCTTCCCCATTCCTCCTTGTGCGCGGGATCATTTAGACTGAAGATGAAGATGCCTCATTTTTATGGCACCTGGAGAATGATATAGTCCTGACAGCTGGCATAGTTAAAGGTCTGTCAGGAAAGCCATTCCAATTTAAACTACTGATTTTGGGCAATTTATAAGGGCTTTCAAGTTTTGCTATGGCCTGAAACTTGCGATATTATTTTTGTTTCACATTATTATAAATTTTGCATAGGCTGAGAAATAATCTGTCACTTCAGAAGTAAATTTATATTTTATCCCTTTTGATCTGTAGACATTAATCATTTAACCATGAGCTACCTGTTGAAGCCAAGAGCTTAGAGAGATTTGACATGGAGTGGACGGTGACATGGATAGGAGGAATTTCTCAGATAATCATAGTGAGTTACAATATTAAGTGCTCTGGGAGGGGTATTCAAGGTTTAAGAGCTTCTGATTTGGAAGTTAAGAAGTTTCTCCCCTGGGCAGCTTATCCCTTAATTAAAGTTTCTTGTATGTTCCCTGACGTATTTGGTGCCGATCATGTCTGGGGACAGGATACGGACAGAAATGGTCCCTGACTCTGATCAGCTTCTCCATATGTGCATCTGGAACACGAGAGAAGACGGCTGAGTGAAAGGCAGAATATGCAATAGCTCATTGTTCAGGTTCTTGGTGGCCACTGCTGCCTTTTCATCATTGCGTTACACTCCTGTTTTTGTCAGACTCCATTAAGCACTCACATAAATGAGGTAGATGCTCAGGTTACATGCGAAATACTGGAATAATTAAAAAAAAAAACAAACCAAAAAACCCCAGGCAATTATCAGGCAGGCTAAGCTCATTAAACAGGATGCAGTTCCTACTATGGGAGGTCTGGATTGTTTCAGGTGTTTCCTCCATGGTGTTGTGTAGTCCAAAAGCCACTGTTAATGCCTCACTGGTGAGGAGCAAGCGGGCACCAAGCACACGTTTGGGGCTGTGGGCAACTCCCATTCAAGCTTAAGATTTCACACCCACACCAAGAAGACTGGAGCACTGACCACACTTGTCCAAGTGAGAAACTGCTATCATTGCCCCAGTAATGTTATTTTCTCACTAGCGCAAAGGTCAAGCTCCGAGACGCAGTGCCTGGGCAGTCCCGTTTCTGTAGGCAATTTCTTTGTGGACTCAGCAATGCAACTGAAGGATTAAAACATGGTTTACCATCCACCTCAAAGTCCATCAGGCTTCTGCCTAATGGGATGCTGGATGCTTTCACTCCCTCCCCCACTTCCAGTGCCTTTACTTTACTTTCCTTGACAACCAAGTGATGTCTCTGTCATGTTACCTTTTAAAACTCCCTGATCTTACATGCATGTTACATTTGTGCAGCCTGCTGCGGTTATGTACTGCAATCAAAGTGCCAAATAGTGGAGCAAGGAGGGGGGAATCAAAGTGCTTTAGCAATCTGCTTAAGCTTGGCAAAAGCTGCACGTAATTTTGCTTAGGCAGCAAGTTGGCCCGAAAGAACCGTTTCAAAGAGGCGTCTTCTTACACTTGCTTGAGCTTTATTTTTTTAAGTTTATTTTTCACAGCTCATCATAGGTCTGGGACTGACAGGCCTGACAACTGGAAATCCTGCCTTTATTCACTGCATGCATACATAGTGCCCATTCTAACAGGACAGCCAGCCTACTTTTCTTCCTCCAGTGCTGCTCCCTATCTGCTGACCTGCTCAGTCAAGAGTAAATGGCTCAGCCAGTCCTTTGCTTTCCTGCTGCAAACCAAAAGCAAAATGGGCAGTCCCATACGCGTATCTAGGATTCTGCAAAGCGGGGTGCCAATGGTGTGGAACCTCTTCACATAGAGCACAGCACAGATTTTTCTCCCATTAAAGCAAAACTAGAAGCTTTACTAAGATGCTCAGGGCCTAGCGCTGCATTATTCATCTTAAGATCAAAGCAAAAACAAATATAACTGTATTGGCATGTGCACTAATTTGCTAGATTAAAAATTCAATTTAAAAAACACAAACTCAGCAAAAAAATCAGTCAAAAGATATTGTTTCATTAGTTCTGTAGTCATTATAGTTAAATGTACATCTCTTATTCAGTTTCATAACACAAAATCTAGTTTTCTTGCGTGTCTTGACAGTGCCTCCAATACTTCAGTGTCAGTCATTTCCCCACCCGAGTTCATCTTACCACACCTAGGTTAAGGTTTTGAGCTAGAGCTAAAAACAAGCTACAGGGCTGTGAAATAGAAGAAAGGCATTGCAGGGAATGGCTAGCAGATAGCAAAAATGCAGAAGAAAGGAAACTTTGAACAGTGGATCACCAAGACCCTTAAAAACGAGAGGGTCATTAAGGGTTGTCAAGTGAAAAGAAACTAGCAGCCGTCAGGTAGATTATGATGAGCCGTGAAGTCAATTCACTCCTTTGGTGCTGTCTGAATAGACATGCCGCGGTCCCTCCTGGACAACGGTTCTAGTCAAATATTACCTGTCACCTATTTCCAAATACATTGAACAAAAAAAGGCATCTCAAACTACAAAGCGTATTATTTTGTTTAGCAAATGACAAAACTTGATGCTTTATCGTTTTCAACCTGCTTCCAAAAAATTTTTCAAATGGTAAAAGTTGCCCCAAACCAACCTTTTCTGGAAGTTTTCTGGTTCAAATAAAATAGCAGTTTTCAATAGGAAACTGTTTTCTTGGTACTTTCCAGAGTAAATCCTCCCTTCATTGTCCTGTCCCGAGACATCCCCAGAAAAGGGGTTCTGTGGTATCTGTGTGTCTGGCAGCCAAACTGATGGTGCTTTCAGTTGCCCCAGCCTACTATTTTCCAAAGGGCACAAGAGGACAGCTTGAACATCCCAGCACTCAAAATACACAGTCTAGAGCAGAACATTGTAATTCCTGTGGCAATCTTGTTAAAAACACTTTTACCTGCAAATTTGTTGCCACAAGTAAGAATTTATGATCTGTATGGGTTTGTCCCTGGCAGAAGATGAAATGTTCTGGTAATGCACGACTTCCTGATGTCTGAATGCAAATTACACGAGTTGTATTTCCTGAAATCAGCATTTAAAAAAAAAAAAAAAAGAGTTGAAAATGTATTAGGTTTGGAAGTGAGCTTGGCTTTCAGTATAATATTTCTATTACTGCAGCTATCCAATTGGAAAAAACAGCTCATCCTCTCATATAATGAAAATAAGCAAGCGAGTTCCTTGCTTCCCATTCTGGAAACTTTTGACAGTTGCAATATGTGCATGTTGCATCTGGTTTGGTATCAGCCGGAGATAAAAGGCTTCCTTTTTTATTTTCTTTCAATCCCATTGGAGTCAGTTTTAGGACTCATGGAAATGAGGGACTGTCTGGAGTCAGGCTTAGATGCCAACTGCTACCTCGCAGCTCTCACTGAGCATCTCAGTTCTGTCCTGCAGCATCGATGGACCAATCCACTCCTGAGCCATATCTGTCCTTCCTAAAGCCCTTCATGCTGACCTTTGACACCCTCCAATGTTTTAGTCCTCAGTTCTCCTCAAGGCGTTGCCACAGCACCTGAGTCCCAACCTGCCGCACCCCACCGCAGTTCGGAAAAGCTTCCACTCAGGCCTAATCTGCATTGAGGTTCCCCTTTTCAGAGCAAAGTTCATTTCTGATGAGCAGGAGTCACCCATCTGGCTTCTCCTCTGACCCAAGCAGCCTTTTAAAGTTTTAGATGGTCTGCCTTCCTGGTGCACAGTGCATCAGGCTGTTAAGCACTTAACCGTCCCGAGGTGCTGTCCCACCTTCTCCATGTTGTCCCACTTGCTGCGTTGTCAAAGGAGGAGCTCTTTTTTGAGTGTGCAGTGCTGCAACAACACCACCCCTGCAAGCATTTTTGGTTCTGCAATATCCCAGGGTGGTCCCAGAGCTCCTTCTGCTTGAGGATCTCAGAGTGCTTTACAAGCAACTGTGTGACATTCATTCCTCATGAAAGTATATCGTGCAACCAGGTGCAGCACCCAAAGTCCTGAGTTTCCTTTAAGCCTAGCGTGAACCGGTTATAGGGGTGGGCAAAATGCTGCCTGCAGGATGGATGCCACCCACCAGGCCGTTCTATCCAGCCCAGGGGGCCCCTAAAAATTTTAGAAAATGAATATTTATCTGTCCTGGGCTGCCTGTCATGCAGCCCTCGATGGCTTGCCAAAACTCAGTAAGTGGCCCTCCACCCAAAATAATTGCCCGCCCCTGAGCTATTATAACCACCAGCCAAAAAATGACTGGTGATTTCTTACTGACTGGGTTATCCCTTGGAGTCATTCTTGTTCCTCCCTGCCTTCCTTCTCCCCCAATGCCCAACCCTTCTCTGCTGGAGCAGACAGCACAGCCCAGCACAGCCTAGGGCTGCAAAGCATGCTGGGATGCTGGGGGACTGTGATTTAACTTGAACCAGGAAGGGGCCTGGGAGAGAAGCTTCATAAACTGGTTTGACACAAATCAGTTAAGTCTGATACTACATTCAACCAGGTTTATCTTAAACCAGTTTCAGCCATTTTGAAACTGGTTTATGTGCACTGAGCTTCTGTTCTGTTATAGGTTTAAACCAGTTTCTGATGACTTAAACAGCTTTATGTGTAACCTGTGTCCTTAGCCTAGACGAGTTTCAGTGAGCAAGCTATCACTGACTTACAGAAAGGACAGTCAGCTTTGAATGGGGTGAGGATCGTTCTGTGCCACAAGTAGCTCATTCAAAATGTTTCTGCCTTGTGTGGGGTGTGTGCGCCCTTCCTAGTCCCTGCTGGACAGCTTGCCAAATCCAGTTAGTGAGCCCAAACTCTCACCAGCTGTGATTTTTAGCATTGTGCTACTATGTCTTCTCTTGAGATTTCAACCTCTGAAATGTAGAGGCAACATGTAAAAGCCTCCAGAGTGTTTGATACAGGGCAGAAACTGTAATATTCAAGAGAACTGAGTAGCCAACCCTTTCCCTGCCTTTGCCACAGCTACCCCAATGGTGGAATTTGAGCAAGAAATGCCATTGCTACATTAAAAATATAGATATAGTTTCATAGTAGGTAGGGTCAGAAGGGACCTTGACAGATCATCGAGTCCGACCCCCTGCCGTGGCAGGAAAGAGCACTGGGGTCAAACGACCCCGGCAAGGTGTTCATCCAGCCTCCTCTTAAAGACCCCCAGGGTAGGAGCCAGCACCACTTCTCCTGGAAGTTGGTTCCAGATCCTAGCCGCAGTATATATATATAGTATACTGAAAATTAAAGATACCCATCCTTTCCCGCTTTTTCATCCATAATCTTCAACACTGACATGTGACGATGCCTGTGGTCCACTGGGATCTTGCACTGTAAACCAGTGTCTCATTCCTCTATGCAGCTGATTACAAATCCCATTAGGACTTAACCACAACAGGGAGATTTACTGGCTGCCGTGGTGCACACCATGGAAGGCGTATAAGGGAACCGGTACATAGTACCCCTTCCCCTATATCGCCTGCATGGTGGGTGTTGTTAGATGTGACCTCTTTGAAAAGGAATCTCAAGGGAAGGTCCTGATTCCCGCAATGAGTTTGTAAGGCTGGAGCTGTTATCCATGGTACCGTGAAGAGACCACATCTAAAAATTCTCCACTTGCTTTATGGTATTCTCCCTTCTTGCACACTCTTAGAGCCGTGTTTTTCCCCAAGAGGCAACAATCTTCCAAGGATGAATGACATGCACAATAATAGGCTCATCTATTATTTTTGTATTTTAATCTGTAAAGAGTTTTAGGGCAACCTATAAGGATGCCCGCATACTGTATAAGGTGCTATCATGGTATACTTATACAAAACAGCAATTATATTTACCAGAAAGAATTGCAAAAACACCCAAAATAATTTTTAGAAGATTTAACTTTGTCTAGCAAAACCGACCTGTTCAAAACCCATTTGGATAGCTCAGGTCACTTGGGAAGTACATATACATTGGATTAAAAAAAGCTGAGTAAACGGATGATAAAATCTGCCATATAAAATCCAAGAACCATTTTCAGGTAAGTGGTTTGATTTGCTTGTTGTCAGCAGATAGGTAAAGAAAAGGAAGTCCCTGAAACTGAGAGATGTTAACTTAAATTTTTAATTTAAATACTTCATAGTATTGAAAAACTCCTCAGAGAGTGTTGCTAGAACCTGAATAGAAAAAAAGAGAGAAAAATGCATCTTCAATGCCAGTAGAGTAGGGGAAAAAAATCAATAAAATTGCTAACCTGGCTAAGAGCTCCCTCTAGTGCAAGTCGACATAAATTCACCCAGACGGAAGCAGCTGGACATTAAGTCCAAATGGCCTCCTTGTAGTTAAGCTGTCAAGTTTAATATATTTATTGGATTTTCTGCTGTTAGAATGATTTCTGCACAACACTGTTATTATATATGACTATTGTCAGCAGAGGGGAAAAAATTTAAGGGGAGCTCAGATGGCTGGCCTGCACACTCTATTTCTTGTGTGCATTTAGCTGTCTTTATGTATCTGTAGCCCAAGTTTTGTGAAACCTATTGCAGATTTTACATTCCAGCAAATTAGATAAAGATCTGTAGTTACATAGGCTAAAAATCTAATTTGGAGCAACTGCAAATAGAACTGTAAAAATCTGCCTGATCCTCGTAAACAAGTTTATAACCTTAATTTTCAATGTTGTTTATCTGCATAAATATCCTCATTTAGGTCTGAAGTCAAAATTCAGGCTTTAAGAGAATAGCGAGTTCAGAAAGCTAAAGAAAATATGGTGATGTAGAATATGTTAGACAGACAGGATGGCAGATCAATCTATCTGAATTTTATCAGAGGAATGACTTTAGGAGCTGAAATTAGTTTCTGTTATCAGATCATAGATGCATAGACTTAGGGCAGGAAGGGATCATTATGATCATTATGATCATCTACTGAGACCTCCTCCTCAATACAGGGACATAGACTATCACTCGATCAGTTCTGCATGAAGCTCATAACTTCTATTTGAGCTTTAGCATTGCTGTAGCTTGGCATAGCAAAAAATTAAGGGCTTACTGCAGAAATTACTGGGTGAAGTTCAAACTATCATCAAATATCCATTTTCATTTTTAGAGAATAGAATGCAAATGCAGCATAACAAATGCAAACATGTTTTATGCTTGCTTGTTTGCTTTTAGAATGAAAGCACCGGGCTGTTCTATTTATTAAATCTATTTTTATGTTTTATGCATTTTGTTTGGAGCACAGAGATAAAAGGGCAAAACTCACCAAATCTGAACAAGTGCTCCTTGCACTCTCCATGTCCTCAGTGATCCCAGGATAATGATGGCTCCTGGCTACAGGAGCCCAGATTTTGCCCTGCAAACTTTTATGCCCTGATGTGAGCCAACTCACAGTTTGCCTCTCTCAGTGCTGTCCCCTCCCCGCTCTCTCCTGCTCCTTTCTACCTTTTGTATTCTAATTTCTCTCTTCTTTGTATACACTGCTTTGTGCCCATCCTTTCACAGCATCTGATGAAGTGAGCATCAGCCCACAAAAGCTTGTGCTGTAGACTAAGCACGTTGGTTAGTCTATATGGTGCAAATCTATCCTGCCTCTTGCTGGAAACTCTTCTAGGCAGGGAGAACAGCTATAATGTCTAAGGTGCCACACATACTAGTGGCATTACACAAGTAACGAATCAGAATGATAACAGATCATGATAGAGTAAAGGGTCATATTATGGGCCATGGAGGAGAATTTCACATTCCTCCTGAACCCAAGCAAAGCTTTGTGGTGCTTTCCATGGGCTCACATGAAAGGCAGACATTGCTGGATAAAGGCCCATTTCCTGCTGCCAGATGCAATTGTTGTGCCCTTCCTCCCTAGGCCTCATCACAAACTGAAGTGTGCAATTCATCCAGATCCATATGCAGGATGGGAGCCAAGGTTTACCTAAATTAATTAAAAAGGGAAGGCTGAATTCCCTATACAGAGACCTGCCCACGTGTGAGCCCACAAGAAATGGCTGCAGGAAGGTAATGGTCTGATCCCACCAGCTAGTTATCAGTGAAATACTGCTCAGCGTTACACCTCGAGGCTTTTAATAGCAGTTGAATGCTTTGCATGCATTTTTAATATTGTTTTCTTTAGATGCTTTTGTAAAAGAAGAAAAAAGTAAAGCCTGTTTGTGGCAATGTCCAGAGCTTCCATTGCAAGCGGTCACGTTTTATCAGGCAGTGCCATTACTGTCACCTTAATGTTGCACCAAGCAAAAGAAGGAGGCTACAGAAAACAGCCCAAACCATTATTATCTTTGGGCTCCACATATCTTTCTTCCACAGGGTTTGACAGTAAAAATAACTGATATATTGACAGACCCTCTTCTCTCTCCCCCCAACACACACCTGGGCCCTCTGCTTATTGCCACCCTGGGACTGCCAAGTCGACATACATTGCAGCCTGGAGGTCACAGGTCAGCCTCGCTGGTCCAACGACTCCTTCGTCTCTCTAATGGCATTGCCAGCAACGGGCTTCTGTTATTGCCATTCACGCTGGTGGTTTTTACGCCCATTCTGTACTGGATGGAGACAGTGACCTCATTTCACAGTAGTCTCAGAGCAGCTAGCAGGAGGTAACAGCTTGCAATTACTACCAAACCCAGCTGCTTTGGAAGCAGCATCCTGGTAGTAGAAGGCTTTTGCTTCTCTTTATTACCAGTCCTGGGCCCTGCCATCTTATGACATTTCCTAAGCAGCAAGAAATATCCATAAACTCAAGGACAATGAAGGACTGGAGCTCCACAGAGAAGGGAGCCAGCCAGCCCGCTCCCTTGCAGCAACATGCGGCAGTCAGCTCATACAGCACAAGGTGAGAGCTGTCTTAGGGTTTCCTAGGAGTAGCCATAGCCCCTGAGATGTTCCCCATCACTGCCCATGTAAACCCCTTGAAATACACCTGGGCAGAGCCAGGCTCTTGATTTGTGAGGCTTCAACACAAATGAGGAAGCTCCGGTGCCAGAAGAGGCACGTAGCCTACTGTGAGTTCCCTGCTGCTGGGAGAGAAGGGGGTATTACAGACACGTCCGACTCTGTCCATAAAACCTACCTCTATCCTTATGCCTGTAAACGACTTCAAAGTAGTTCAGCAGCCACCGACAGTCCTAGAGGCCACTGTGACTGTGACAGGTGTCCCCCTCAACATCCTTCCACCCCAGCTTATTCCCTTGCTGCCTTTGTGGGTATCGCTGGCTGCTTTCTGGTGCAGGGACCATCTCTGCATCGCCTGGATAGTGGTACAAGGAGACCCCACTCCCTGGGGGAGTCCTAAGGGAGCACTAATGACCACAGCAACAGCGACATTATGGCCTAAGAAGCAGATGACTATGCACACGGGATGGCTCCTGACTGCCATCCTAGCTGGAGGCACAGCTCTCCATACGGGAATGTGTATTATACTGCCCTTACTATGTCACTGAATGAAGCAGAGCCTAGGAGCAAGGCAAGGGCATGAAGATGTTTCCAGTTCATTTGGGCTTCTAATTCCCGACTTGGTTAGTCATCTCTTTCGAAGGTCTGCCCTGGACTATCCACTTATTTTGCTGTCAGTTGATGGCCTTAAAACCGAGCGTGCATTTTGTCTGTGTTACTGCAGCCAAGTCTCCTGTGTTCGGGGCTGATAGCTCTTCTGACAGGAGCCATGGATGTGTAACTGGCAGCACACCTCATCAACGGCAGCCTCCTGGATGACCATCTCGAGCAGACAAGCGGATCCGGGGAACAAAATTGGCTATCAGCTTCCATTGGGTACAAGTAAGTGGAACACCTGTGCGGCTTATTTTGTACTTACTGTTTCCCAGTCTCACGGCTTTCTGTTGTTCTAGGAACCACCAGAGCATATAATAAGACTTCCAGCGAGTTGGAACCCTCCTGCCTTGAGCTGGCAAATCATTTCCCTGCTGCCATTCACTCACAGAGCCTCTGGCCTTGACAGGGTGGGGGTGGGAGGGGATGTCCATTGGGCTGCGTGTGACGCTTCTAATGTATCGGTAGTGCGAGTGCCACGTAGGGAACAAAGCTCTGCAGCTGCGTGAATAATGCATGCACCCACGTGTCCTCGTCTCCTCTGCCTCGCAACAATTGCAATGCACAACTGTGTTTTCCTATTCTGTTCTTGACTGGATTGTGTGAACAGGCTGCAACCAAAAACTCAAGCTGTAATGATCTCACCAGGGCCTCCAGCCACATTGCCCTACAGGGGGCTTGCTGGAAGGAAAGCTGGACTCGCAGGTAAGATGCTAGACTGGGACATAAGAGTCCATGTGAGGTTTTCTGCGTGACTGTGGCAAGTCCCTCCTCTCACTGCACACCGTCATATTCTTGGGGGAAATGTGGCATGGTGCTAGTTGCTGGACAGACTTCTAGAAAGTGAACATCCTCAAGGAGACCCCAAGGAGTTTGCAGTCTAAACACAGACAAAGGATCCTCCTTCTGCAAGATCACAATGCTGCATAGTATAGTGACTGTTTTGGGTTAAATCCACCAGTGTCTGAGAGGCTTTCATAAGGCTTATGATAGAAAAATCTGCAATCTTTCTAACTAAGGTGACTCAGCATGGCTGGACAACTCCCGCTGCTGTCTTTATGCAGTACAGCCATCACTGGGGCAGGGCATATGGTTCCAACATGGCTAAAACCATTATGGAGACAAGACCCAATGGAAATTGCCCTGCATCAGTCGAGGCATTGTAAATCCAGGGCTTTCACCTGGCTGCCTTGACACTAGTACAACCCTTGCACACTGTATTCTACCCCATAGCCAGACACTAGGAACCCTTGCAAAATCCTGTTTCTCTGTCGGCGTGGGTCTAGCTCCAGGACTGTGCCCTTGCTACGAGCCTACGGAAAGATAAGATGCTCGGTAGGCCAGAAAAGGAAAATGGTCTTGCACCGTTTCAAGCAAGTTCCTTCAAACGCTGGGACTTGTTTGGCCTAGCATAGTTCAGAGGCAATTTTAATGGGAAACTGTTTTCTTCTTCTACCCCCATTTTTCCAGGTGCTTTCTGTCCCCATATGACAAAGGCATGGAAGGTTTAGCTACATAAGTCCCTGTGCTTCAGGTAGGAAGTAAAAGAGAGAGACAGAGACAGAGAAACAGTGGAATAGGAATGGGAGAGATTGCTAAGATGGTTAAATGTAAGGTCTTATGTATATTTTGAACAGCTCTGCAGTGTGCAAATCTGGAAACGGCCCCTCCAGCGATGGGGCTGTAGGAACATTAGTCGGTAAGCCAGGGAGTAAAAATGGGCACTAAAACAACAGAAATAATGCCTTGAATTTCCAAATTTTTTATCCTAAAATGTCTCGTGCCCCAGGCAGTTATCTGAGAAGAGCTTCTTCCACACAGACCTTGCTATTTTACCTCAAATTGTTCTAGTTAACAAATATTCCCTGCGTGAGTAAGCGGATGCGTGTGTGAGCGATTCACTGACAGGCAGCCCATAGCTATGTGGAGAGATGGAGCTGTCAAGTGGGAATAGCAGCAAAGGCAAAGAGAAATATTAGAGCAATATTTCCTGTGCTTGGGGAAAAAAAATGATTTCTTCTTTTCTGTTTCCAAGCCTGGAGGAAGACAGAGGTTTTGCGCTCCTCCCCAGGCCTCCTTTGCTATGGGCCAAGAGTGCTGCGGACCTTTCTTTCCCTTCTGGTGAAATTACTCTCACCGCGTTCGAGAGCAGCCAGTCTGGCTGGCAGAGAGGTCCTGCCGCTACTCACCGAAAGATATGGGCGAGCCAGAGGCGGACAGAGTCTTTTTGCAGTATTTTTATTCCTTGCACATTGAAAAACTAATTGTATCTGCCCTTGTCCATTTTCAATGTCAGAACACTAGCAAGAGAGATGTTATCCTGCCTCTGAAGACACAGGTAACATGGAACATCCTATCGGATTTTGTAATCTCTCTGTTTTGTTGCTTGTTTCTGAAGGTTTCCTTCACCTATCTGACTAAAGGTGCCTCTTGCTTTCTGGGCGCTTTAGCTTTAATGGATACAAGACCAAGTCCTGAATATTTAAAGACTATCTGCTCTGACTCTTCACCCACAACAAAATGCATCCAGATGTTCCTGCTTTCATTACTGCCTCTGCTTTCTTCCCTTATTACTTAGGAAGTCAACAACATGTGACATATTAAATACATAATCTGCTCTGACTTGCATCTTGATGCTGCTGTCTGATGGGAGTATCTTATAAGCAGCATGTACATTATTTTTTTATTCAGTTATTGAAATGCAATTTGTTTTTACTTAAGGGCTGCCAGAGCTGACAAATAGACATCATAGGACTCTAAGCTGAATGCTTTTATCCACAGCCTGGGCACAATAGAAGGAGTTTTAGAGTAAGCCTTTTCTACCAATGCCCCTTTACGCCACACGTTACTCCCTCAGACCTAGTGATGTAGCCACGATGGTCCAGGAATTATGCCAGAGACAAGGATTTGGCCAGGGGAGAGGGGGTGATATCTTTTATCAGACCAACTACGTGGCAAGGATACAGCCAGGCTTTCAAGTGTGAAGGATGCTTCATTAGTTTCACATTCAAAATCCTAAATCTATCCCAACCCTAGGTTGGTCCAATAGAAAAAGATATCACCCACAAGAACACTTGCCTCCTTTGGAACGGCTGTGGCATCTTCAGAGGATAAAGGTCTGTTTATAAACTACCGAAGCTGCTGCTTTGACTTCAGTAGAAGAGGTGTGTGCTCATCACTTGGAAAGCCCTGGGTCCCATCCATGACAACACCTCCCAATGGTGCTACAGCTCTACTTTGTCTCTGAAAAAACTGCCTGTAGGAATGAACAGAAAGTACATCTCCCACTGTCTTGTTAGTCCTTGGCACTCCTTTACCTCAATGCGCTATGCTTTGGTCCACCCAGATTTTAATTCCCTTAGGAATGACCCAGAGACTCTCCCAAAGATTTGCAGTTCCCAAGTGCTTTCAGGTCTGAATTATAGGGACTACAGGTTTTCACAGTGTTTGAGAGAGGTGTGAAGCCTAGTCCAGATCTCCGGCTTTGTATTTGTTCCTGGTGAACAGGATCTGGCAGGGATGCTTTGAGAGGCGCCACTTGGATGGATTCCCTAAGGTGTGTATGCTCGGAGTGAAAGAGCATGTGAAAAGATATGGTACAATATGACCCGCTGAATGAGAGCTTATATCCTCCTTATACATGTATTGGAGATTCAGTCCTGCTGTCACTGCCCCTTCTCTCCCTCATACACACCTCTGGCCCAAAAGACACGGGATTTAAAATACCAAAATCAGAGCAGGAGAGATGAGAGTTACTATCCTGGTGGTGGAGGTGCTCCATAGGAGCTTTTCCACGTGTGCACAGGACAAGTACAATTCCTAAACATAATAATTCAAGCTCATTCCCTTGCCTATCATCTTTCTATTAGCAGTGGCCCATGTCTGAAACGAAGCAACCACCATGATCTTTGACACCAACTGGCCACTTGATGAGAGGTCCTTATCCCCTTCTCTCCTAATGATGATTCCTCCAGGAAAGAATGGAGATATTTTAATGGAAGTAGCCATGGCAGAGGGAGTTGAGGGAGGGGGAAAGCTAACCCTGTTACCACTCGAGTTATAATTGGTCTGTGGCGAAGTAGAAGATTTCAATCTCTGTAGCTGTCAATCTGGCAATATTCACTAGCATGAAAAAAAAATCATCATATGCTTTTTTATATAGAAAAAAGAAACCAATTATTTCCCTCCAGTTGGATTTCCCTTGTCTGAGCCCCATTTGATTACAAAATTGCTTTGTATTCCATTTAAGACGGTTTCATCTGTTATCCGGGGATGGAGGAAAGCTTGAATTGTGTCACCTTCTAGTCTTTGCCAATAATGTCATAATTTGATATGGAAACTATGCATACAATTATTTTCTAATTTGATTTTTAAAACATGCTTTGGCAGACATCTGACTCCTACTGATGCATTTATCTGATTTCCCTCAACCCTTTTATGCTGAAAATACTCCGACAGAATATTTGGGAGGGAATTTGTTGTAGAGCGTTCTTGTTGTGCACACTAGATCCACTTGACTTTCACTTTCTTCTTTGCTTTTTGGGGCTGGGTGAATATATTAGTGCCTCTGAAAAGTAAAAGGATGAACAGTGACTGCAAATAGGGAGAGCTACAGGGAAGTGCTGGGCAAATGTGGCTTCCACAGCTGTATGGCTAATGGCTAGATCGTTGCTAAACCAATTCTGCCACCTCCTCAGCTCCCACATGCTGCACCCACTGCTCTCCCACTTCTTGGTCTCCAGATGCTTTATGAGTGCAGTCCCTAACTTCAGCATCTCCATCTGTTCAAGTCTAGTGACTCCCACTGAAATCTGGAAATGCACCTTGATTGCCAAAAAGACTCCAGGTTGGGATCTTCAAGGGGGTCTAAAGCATCTCAATGAACTTGAAGGGGAATCAGGTACACAATACCCCGCCTACCACCACCCTTCAGCTCCTTTGAAAAATTCAAGGAATAGAGGGGAAGAAATTAATACTCTTCATCTTCACGGATTCTGCATAGTTTCCTTAGCAGGGAAGAAAGGGGAGAGAGCAACTTTTCATCATTGCTTCTGAAACCCACCTTAGCCATGCTGAGACCAGCACTGAAGGCTTGCAGGTGTCCTGTCGTTTGGCAGAGGACAGTCATAGGGGCCATAGCAAGGGATTAATAATGAAAGAGAGAAACTCTTTTTTTTTTTCCTTTTCTTTGCTCCATTCTGCTAAAAGGTTTGCAGGCAGAGATTGTTTGTAAGGCAGCCCACACCTTGACATGCCCTCCCCTCACCTTCCCTCTCTGAGTCACACGAGGGCTGCCCAAGTATTTTTGGGTGGAATTAAGATCACTGCCCTAATAGAGTCAACATCCATCTAGCGCTCTGTACTTGGAGCCCCACAGCTCTCAGCATTAGCATCGATCCCTCCTCCTCTGTGCAGAGCTGGCAGTGAGCTTGCCTGGAACAAGCACTTTGCCCCTGAAAATATTGAAAGCATCTCTTCTGTTTTATTTAGATCCACTTGGGCCCAGGGCTTTTGAAGCTTTATAAATGTGTCATGATAAATGTGGGCCTGAGTGCCATCAGACACACACCGTGATGAACCAGCCTACAGCCCTGCCAAAATCCAGCTCCGCATCTTAAGCAGAGCAGAGAAAACCTACGGTACAGTTTTCTTTCATATGCATTCATGAAAAGGCTGTTTTTACTGTCCTTCTTACTTCCATTATTGCCCGTCAGTAAGGAATGAGGAAGATGCAACCTGTCTCCCCGAGTCATTAGCAGAGCAAATTAGGCAGAGGCACGGTGTATGCAAATGGGCAACCGTGACAAAAAATAAATTGGAATTTAGATAGCAACAAATAACCGGGCTCCGGGCTGACCCCAGTGTTGCGCCCTCACATGGTGACACTGTAATTGGAGCAGGGCTGTTGCTATGTTCAGCTGATTTCCATTACTGACGGCTCAAAACTGATTTAAACGCCTTCCAGTCCCGCACAGGGTCTGCCCAATATTCAACAAATTCATTGTCATTATTGCCACCAATGCTGTTATTAGCCTGGTCAGGCAGGGGTGGGACAGGTCATAGAGCAAGCCTTTCTAAACCACTAAAGGCAATGACAATGACTCTGAACTAGCAAGATACTGAAACAAGACCCTGACTTAAAATACAGGGCTTCAGTGGGATTGCTGACGTGGTTCTAGTCAGGCACCTGCTCGAGTTTCTCGCTTAACTGTGACCTGTAGGAAGCCATATACTTTCATCTGATCCAATTAAATGTCTCCCCTCCCATCAGTACCTCAGAGTTATTATATATAAAATACCTCCATGCACCATGCACATACCACCTAGGGGAACCCACTAAGAATAGATTCTTATTCAAGTTTCATGAGCCTTAGTTTAGTTTGTTCTCTTGATCTTCATTATTTTCATTCTAGCTTCATAAATTTGGCTGGCCTGCAGAGAGGTTCAAGCTGTATCAGAGACCTGGTGCAAAAGGAGAGGTGTTTCTCTAGGCTCCCCTCTTGCCTGCTGTAATGCTCTAAAGCACTGTGCATCCCAATCTTCCCTCGGGCCCTGAAAGTTTCATTTATACACAGTGTGCTCTTCCTTTTCTTCCACTCCCCCGCCCGTTTATTGCCCATAATGTCATTTTGCAGCAGCACTCTGCAATATCCACGATCCTGCCATGATAGTGTCCACCACTATTACTGAGGCAAGAGCTGTATTAGTTCATCTCGTCCATCACCACTATGCCCTCCAGGCAGGTGGGCAATTGCTCCCCAAAGGGTATTTATTTACTAGTGTTATATCCATTGCAAGGCATCAGTGTCAGCAGTTGTCTAATAATCTGGAGTGAGATTTCCCCGCTGAGAAGTCCATTGTACTAGGAATGGAGAGATCAGCTTCATCTTTCAGGCAAAATGTTATTAAAGGGTGTTCCCTTCTACCTCGCCTCTGGTGGTTGTACCAAGAGAAGTGATAGACCTCCTCATGCCCTCTGAAAAGCTGGAAGATATAATCTGTTGGCCAAGCCAACTTTTCCCTCTCCTGATGAAGCCGGATCTGATGCTCAAGCTTCCTTGTCTCTTTTTTTCTCTCTCTACCTGCCAACCCATCCTCTTTGCAGACACTACTGTAGCCTGAGCAACTAAGTGTGACACTGTGGAATAGTCTCCCTTCAAAATCCCAATCGGTGGAAAAAATTAAAGACAGATGGGAATAAAGCAATAGAAAATACAGTGAATCTTTCTGGTATGAAAAGTCAGCCCAATGCACAGGCCTTTCCTTATGGTGTGTTGATTTGAGCTGGGTATCTCCAGGGTCTGCTTCTCCTCTCGCATGCTTTCTTGATGTAAATCAGGACTGATTCCACTGAGGTATATGGTGTTATGCCACTGTGGGCCCGGCTCCATAACACGCAGCGCGAAAGCGTGACAGAGCTCACAGACTGCTGCCCGCGCGGGATCAATATTTACAAATAGGAACAACACAAACTGATCGAGAAAGGCAAAGCAGCCTGCTGCAGTAAGATCCCTTCCAGGGCAGAAGCGACTCAAGCTGACAAGGGAGGTGAAGGCAGCCACTGGCATAACGAAGATTACAGCCCGAAAGTAATACCAATCCAATTGATGAAGCGGTTTGCAAGAGGGGAAAGAAAAACCACGACAGCGAGTGTAAAAATAACAGCCCAGCCTAATGAAAAGGGAGGCAAAGGGGTGAGCAAGTGGAATCAATGGAAAAATCAAAGGATACAAACTATTAGTAGAAGGGGCAGGTGGTTTGATTAGGAGTTGAAAAGAGACTCTTAGACTTATCTTCTGTGGAAGAGTTTACTTCACTCCATGTGAATGAGGCGAGGTTTTTTTTGCTGCTTGGATTTGTTCCTACATGGATAAAACCCTTGGGTATTTGCAATGCATTTTAGGGGAAGGAGAGCCTCCCCATCTTACAACCATTAGTGTATTGTGAGTGTGAGTTCACTGAAAGCTCATACTAAATATTGGGAAAAGGAAATCCTATTTTCACCCCAGTTCTGCACAGCTCAGCTGATGATCTCCAAGGGCTCTGCAAGCAGCAGCTTCAGAGGGGTATAACAGGGGTGGCACATGACCTCTTTGTTCTACTTACTCATCTGCAAAGTAAAGCACTACCACTAAACTGGCTGTATAATATGGAACATTTTAGCTGATAGACAGAGCCAAGCTGCCAGGCACATCCCCAGAAAACCACAGCTCTGCACAGCTTTTATCAAGCCAATTTGCACCTTGCATTTTCTGCTTGACTTTGAATGCACTTTTATTTTATCCAACCTCATTATTCAGTGCCACTGGAGCTTCATCTTTTGCCCCTACCCCAAAGGTGAACTTGGCCAAGGCGGTTTTGTATTGTTTTTATGTTTCATGATGTTAAACACAGCCAGCACAGACTACCCATTGAAATCAAAGAGGGTGAAAAGATCCTTTTAATGTGAAAGAGGGTCAAAGTTGAAAATTGTTTAATTTAGAACGGTACAAAACTCTGTGGCTTCCCTAGATTGCATTTCCCCATTTGAATATCTGTCCATGGTGTGCGCACACAAAGGCCCCTGAAGGATCTTGCTCGCAATGATTTCCCTTCATTTTAATTCTAATGTTCAAAGTCTGCTCCTGGGAGAGTACAAGATGCTCGTAAAGATGGGTTCAGATTGTTTCCTTTCCCTATATCCAGCAAACGTGTTCCTTTGGAAAACACAAGGGCATGAAGAAAAACAACGCAGTGTTTAATTTAAATACTCTTTGCAGTAAAAAGGCAGGGAAACAACCCACCACAAATGGGGAAGAAAGAGAGAGAACAGTTCGTGTTTGAGTAAGATCGTAAAATGTGAAACATGCCGTATAAACCGACAAGGGAAGAAGATGATCATTGTTTGAACAGCATCAACAGAAACACAGATGCAGACAGAACTAGCAAGGGAAACAGAAGATCCAAGCCCAGAATCGTGTTGCTATTCCAATAAATATCATGTGAACTGGAAAAATAAAGAGAGAGAACAGATGATTGCTTGGGGAAATACTGTTTGCTCAACATTATTGAGAGGAAGAAAATGTGAGAGGTGAGCACACCTGTTTCTGCCATTATTTCTTCTCTTCTCCTCACCTCCTTGGATCATCCATGCTATACCCTGTAAATGGGGCAGATTCAACCCTGCCATAGGTAAAACACAGTGGGATATCAAGGGGGTTTTAATCACGTGCCCACAGAATACAGCACTTGTCTGGATTTGTTCACAGCTGTCGGTCGGAGCTGGCAACCTGTGGGATGCTCTTATCTTTCTTCAGATTTGCATGGGAACCGGGCTCCCCCCTGCCCTCTGTGCCTTTGAAAATCCCTCCCTTCGTCTTTTATTTGAGATAATTAACCAATCAATAGTGCAATCACATAACACACCATTTACCACTAAGGAGCAGAGCCTTCTCTGAAGGCAGGAGGCTTAGGCACAGATTTCCCCTCGGTGCTAATGAGATTTGCATTGCTAAACCCTTTATAATAATAATTCTACCTTTCCATCTGGAGACCTCGATATGCCTCATGCATATTAATAAAGTGATCCTCACAAGGTTCCTGTGGGGGGGAAGGTAATAGGTGCTGAGGGGCAGACAAGGTGCAGGGACTGCTTGTATCAGAGAAGCCGCCAGTGGCAGAGCTGCCAATGGACCTCAAAGCTTTTGAATGAGACCGCTCTTTATTCAAGGAATCTTCTTAAGTCAAGAATAACATTTTGGTCTCACCTTATAGGAAGGTTCCTTTCAAAAGTGGCTTATACAGTATTCGTAAAACGATTAATTGATATTCTGAACAAGTTATAGAGAGCAGTAGCTTGCATGGTCAGCCGTCATAACCACATCAGCAGAAAGCATTCGTAAGTCCTGGCTATAAGCAGGACACTGAACTACTGGCATTAGTAACAATGGATTGGCCATTTACAGAAGCATTTATCAATCATTTATTAACCCTTGAAGCATTTATAGATAGGACACCAATGTTAAGAATGACTAAAAGTTTTAGCTGAAACTAAGTGTCAAATCTAAGCATGCCAGTGAAAGGCAATGTGACAACTCATTATACAAAGTCTGTTATTGATTATCAATAGTATACTTATTTATACATAATTAGTATTTAGAAGATGCATTGAGTCAGAGACTATACCAGCAATAAAGGCTATATGAGCAATAGCTGCATAATTACTTTTTATGAATACAGGAAACCTTTAAGGAATGCTTTGAGATTTAATTGACATTTAACAAGATAACTACAGCAAGTTAATTAGAAATTATCTGCTAAAAAACTTTAAATAATATTTTAGCTCACTGCAGCATAACTACAGTGTCTTTCTATATGCCAATGAAATGTCTAAATGAAATATTTATTTCACGTAGTATCTTCCTAATTCATTTCCCACAAACTAAACCCTGTATTATCGGCTCTTTATTTTGAATCCTTTTTTGGTATAAAGCAGCCGAGTTGATCTGCTTAGCGAAAGGCTCATTTTTGTGGTCCTGTTATACGGTCTTAAAATAAGATTTCTCCTACATTTCCATCAGCATCCAACACTATTTTGCATTTCACTTGGGTTTTGCTTTCAGCTTTGAATCCAGAACAAAATACCACCAAGAAAGATGCAACCATCAGTTGGATTCAGGGCAAAGTGATAGGTCTGAGATTTTAACCGTGCTAATGTAGGCAGGCAACTGCAGAGTGTATCTGCACTGGTTCTCCCAGCCACCAACAAAAACATGCCCAAATATACCTGGCCCCACTTTCTGCACACCTCACCTCACATCTTTCTTGCAGCACAGAGGAAATCAAGGTTAAAACAGCTAATCAAGACTCCCTGGGGCTGGTATAAGGGCAGAGTCTAGGCTTCCCCTGCCGTTGCTTCTAACCATGTAGAAGCTCTGGGGCAAATGGAGGTAAGACAGTAGCACCTGGTACTCCAGTCTTTGGTTATTAGAATAACTAAGGAGATCCTGCAGGTAAGGCTCTGGGCTGAGACTCAGGAGATATGAAGTCCTTCCCAGCTCAGGTGCTGACCTGCCATGTAACCCTGGGCAAAGTACTTGGTCCCCACATGCTGCCCTTCCCTTTCACTTCTTGCTTTGTCTATTGTGACAAAGTTCTTTGGGACATGAACTATCTCTCACTACGTGTTCATACAGCATCTAGCATGATGAGGTTCATATTAGCAGGCACCAATATAGGCACAGAAGACACCAATTGTACTGAGGTCCAAACTGCCCCCCCTGGCACAATGGGAAGGTGATATAATGTCTTCCCTTTCTTAAGGCACCATCTGAACCACTCATTTTGGTCCACATGTGCCTTTCGCCAGGGCTAAGTGCATACAGTCAAAAAGCCCAAGGGTGAATCAAGTCAGTCTTTGCAGCTTAGTCTAAACTGCACAGATTCAATTGAAACAGAAGTGAACAGACATTTCCCTTTGATTCAGGACATGCAGCCACAGGCTTGCAGTGACTCAGGCCAGAGGCCGGGGGACACTAGAACATGGCTTCCTGGCTGTGCTCACTTCCTCTTCCTGCTTCTCCCCCAAGGTCTCTAGGATTTGCAGTCCAGAATCACAGCAGCACGACGCTGCAGGGTTGCTTGTTGCTTCCTCTTCCAGGTGCCTCTGCAACTGTAGACTACAAATCCCAGCCAGCAGTAAGTTTGAGTGGGGGAAGGGGTGTTTAACCCCTCTCCCTGACCCCAGACCCCAGTTGGGGTTTGCCTGGGGCGACAGTTCCCCCCCATAGTCTGGGCTGCATCCCCAGCCGGGCTTGCCCCGCACTACTTCCAGCCAGCTCTCGCTGCTCCAGCTAAGGAGCACAGGGGCCAGCCCAGCCCTGCTCTCTGGAGCAGACAGCCCAGCCCAGCCCAGGGCTGCAAAGCATGCTGGGGAGCTGATTTAACTTGAACCAGGAAGGAGTCTGGGACAGAAGTTTCATAAACCCATTTAACCCAAATCAGTTAAGTCTGATACTACATTCATCCAGGTTTACCTTAAACTAGTTTCAAAATGGCTGAAACTGGTTTATGTGCACTGAGCTTCTGTTCTGTTACAGGTTTAAACCCGTTTCTGACGACTTAAACTGGTTTATGCATAACTTCTGTCCCTAGCCCAGGTGCTCTGAAATGTAACCGCCTTTAAATGCACTGTAGGGCAAGGACAAAGATGCCAGAGCAATGCAGGGTGGGAATGAGAACTGGAGCAGCTCCAGAGCCAAAACACATTTCTCAGATCAGATAAAAGAAGTTTGATAGAAACTGGGCAAGAGATAAACCAGCCTTGGTCTTGACTGGTCCAGAACTTAGATTTAACCTGACCGGAAGTCATTGGCTCTTGCCTCCCCACCTATAGCATTTCAACCAGGTCTGGGGACAGGACCACTACAAGGCCAGACTTTGAAGGGTGTGTAGGCTCCTAGCCGTGCCATGAGGAAAGCCCTCATCAAAGATGATAGTGGTTCAGATCAGAACCTATGGTTTCAGGCTGTCGTTCTGACTCCTGAGATTCCTCCAGCGCCGGGCAGGCTCCCTGGACTGAATGCAGACAGCACGTGCGCTTGATATAGAGACGGTGAAATACAGCTTTGACCTCGACACAGGACAGGAGCTGTCTCTAATCTAGGTATTATTCCCAGCTCCGATTCATATAGATTTGTAGGATTCAAGGCAGTCAAGAAGTATGTGGATTTTAGCACGTTCTGAATAAAGGGAGAGCCATGTGGGACTTGGAATAGAGCAGAGCTAGCCTACTCCTTGAAGACTGACTTATTTTCAACCTGCAACCCCTTGCTTAAGCAAAATTCCCATGGGAACTGAGCTGCAAGATCTGGCTTATTAGCCTTTATATAAGGAGCAACACATGTCATGGCTCTGTATCTTATGGGAAGAAGAACGTGGACTACAGCAAAGCCCTGCTTGTCCTAGCTTCACTGTCTCCCATGAAGATATTAACCTGATCAAGGGAGTCAGGATTTGATTGAAGGAGCGGCTCCCACAGCAGAATTGCAAAGGCACAAAAGTGAAAGTCAAGGGTCTGGCATACCTAATTCCTGCCTGTAACTGCAAAGTTTTCTCCCAGGACTGCTGGATTAGCTTATTAGGTTTCTCTAGATCAGTCAGGAGAGAAAAATAAACAAACCCCATCTTTCCCCATCAACCAAGGACCCCAAACCTGCCCTGCCCTGGCAGCTACCACCCAGCTCCAGCTGCCCTCCAGCTGTTGCTTTTTTCTGCTTCCTGGGGTCAGCTGACTGCCTCTCTGCCAGCTGTGCCTTCAGCAGGGCTTTCCTGCTCCAAGAAAGGTCAGTGGTGCTGGGGCAGATTCCTTACTGTGAGGGTTTGTTAAATGTCACCTCCCATGACTTGGTGGCAGGAGCACAGGATGCAGCACAGCTCCCTGCCTGAACCCCCTCCCCAGTAATGGGGGGTCTTCCCAGGGCACTGGGGTGCTGTCTGCCAGCTCACAGCAAAGCCTGGGCTGCTCTGATCAGCCTCCTTGTGAACGCACTTGAAAGCAAATCCAGCCAGCATTTATGCAGCCTCCCAGTTTTTACTGTGTCTTGGTCAGTGGATTAGTCTAGATTGATTTTTCTGCATGACTGGGGGAGGCCTAAGGTTAAAGATAAAAGGGTAGATTCCTTTTAAAATGTAATTTAGATTTTTCTGGTATTAGCTCTAATATCAACACAGAATTGCTTCCATTTTCCAGAAGCACCTGGGACCCAGCTTATGGCTGCAAGCCTGTAGGCAAGCTCTTCCTCTGGCAGATGGCACAGCTGTGGACTGAGATTCCTTCACTGCAGCCACGTCTCTTTTGTTTGGTAATTCTGACCCCGTGATCTCTAAATATTGTCAGACAAGAAAGAGGAAAAATGATGCTGTTTGTTGTGGGGCCAGTGTAGATTTAGGATTTAGGGCGCAGCCACGTGGCAGAAGTGGGCCAAATTCTGCTCAGCCACCGGATCTGAACCACTGAAACGACTGCTCCATCTGAGTCCGTGATGACAAAACTGGGGGGCTGCATTAATGACTGGAGAACTTGAACTAGGCTAGACTCAGAACACTTTTCAGCACCAAAATGAGTAGAAACTTGGCCCGGCCACTTTGAGCATCTAAGCAGAGCTGGGAACTCAACAGATTGCATGCGTTGTTATTGACTGACCCTTGGCCTGGAAACTCCCACCGATACCAAACGCTTAGCTGGCAAGAAATGCAAAAATGACTTGCATCTGACTGGGAAACCACACCCAGTTCAAGTGTTTGTGTGCTCAGACAGGGTGTCCTGACTTCAAAGTCTGCTTATTGAGCAGGATTATATGTGGGAGTTGAAATCACAGAGCTAGAAGCTTGTGGTACAACTAGCAGTAGTCTGCCTGATAGTCTTACAGCGACTTGCATTGCTTATCAGTCTAGTGCGTCTATCTCTGTGCTGGTTGCCTACTGAATACCACGTGGAAAGGCCCCTATCTTGGGTTTCAGAGGCCACCATGCAGAAGGCCTGTGCTTTCACAGGAAATCTCCCTCCTTCCATGCCAAGCTGACTGTTATTTGCTCTTCAGAAACAGCAGAATTTTTTATGTCAGACTTTCAGGAGCAAAAGACAGTGCCCCAGATCCTCTCCTGCTGTGAGCTGAAGTCCATGGAGATATGCCATTTTACACCAACCAAATGGCTAGCCCAGATACTTTTGGTCCTCGGGGGTGGAGTTCCCTCCTGCAAGAGCTGGGAACAGGCACAATCCCTTGCTGCCTTCAGGAAAAAGGCAAGGCAGAGAGACAGAGAGAGAAAATAAGTCTGAAATTAGGAGAAGGATGACCATTCTTTCCGACTCCAAGCGGGATTTGAGCTAAAGCTAGATCTTGAGTTTTGAGCTCAGGTTCTTCATCTCTCCCTAGCTGTGTAGTCCTTCCCAAACAGAGGAAAGTAAGATTTCCTTAGTTTGGCCAAGTGTTACTTCACTGCGAGGGCTCTTACTTCATCAGCAAAGATACCTCGCTACAATGCATTCATTAGCCTGGGTTCA
>NW_005842494.1:265766-273956 GCF_000455745.1 Alligator sinensis | reverse complement strand
TGGCCTGGTTTCAGCAGAAATGGCTGGACTGTTCACATTTTAGTCTTTTTCTCTGAGCATGTTATTTGCAAATAAACATTTTCATTATTCGAACATCTCTGATGTTCCATTAGTATTCAGTGAATTATTTATTCAGTAGCTTTTTCCATCAATCACTGAATAAATTATTTGCAAATAAATTATTCTACCAGCTTTAGCTTTAAAGATGTCCCTTGGAGAACAATAGCTTCCCAGAATAGCAAACAGGCAAAGGAAGCAATTTAAAGGGCCTGATTCTGATCTCAGTGGTGCTGTCATAAATCTAAAGTAGTCTCCTGGAAATCAATGGCTTTTCTTCCTCTTTCCATCCAGGTATCAGATTGTGGCCTGCAGTATTGCAGTCTGCTGAAGCCAGCACAAAAACCCTCAGTGCACTCGGAGCCTAGTCTTGGCTGATATCTTAATAAGCCGTTTAGTTTTTCCAACCCACAAAATTGAACTGGATTGGAGTGACTTCTAATCAAACCAAAGACTCAGCTCCCATAACTCTGCAAAAGGGGAGCTGGTTTGTGCAGCACTATCCTACACGTCTCCTTCTCCTCCCTGGCCAGTCCATCAGTCCAGTTCCTATACCCTTTCATGCATAAAACATTCAAATAGTCAGGATGGCAAACCCCAGCATAAGTCTCATTTGTCTCTCGGCCGAGGAGGATGAAAGCCTGTTGGAACTAAATGAAGGCTACGCTTGTGACTATTTTAAGGAATAATTGAGGAGAAGCATTGGGGAATTTGCTGAACTCTCCTGTCCCGCTAACGAGAAGGGGCTCTTTTGTTGGGTGGCACAAAAAGTTGCCCTCATTATAACAAGTCATCTTTGCCAAGCCCATGCTCAGGATTAATGGTCTCCCTCATCTACTGGCATCTTTCAGTGAGATAAAAAAAACCCCCGGAACAAGAGCCCTCATTTCGAGAGGTCTGATTATCAAAGCACCATGATCCTCGTGTTGATATCAATCACGGCGCTGTGCGTGGGGTTGTGCCGGAGTTTTAATAATGCAAACTCTACCTGGGCTGCCTCATAATATCTCTAGTACAAGTAATTGGTAATTTGCCCAAATGAACAAATCAGACACAATGCAATTGTACAAGGGGGACAACAGAACAATAACATTAAGATATATAATTAACTAAATATCGCATACTCTTCCCCGATGCGCCTTTCTTCATCCCCAGCGTAATTGTGTAATGACATTTATGTGTAATAGACTTGTGACATTATAAATGACACTTATGTCAGGATTGTCAGGCTGTGACAGCCCTGGTGACAGCTCCAGTGAGAAATTAATCACTTCTGAGGCTTGAAAGTTGCTCATTTATTGCTGCCAAATAAGATCTTGCTATGAAAATGGAAATGCTTCCCTCCTGCCCTTGCCCTCAACCCCTCCCCCAGCTTCCTCCCTAAGGAAAAGCTTCCTTAGGGCCCATCCAGTGATGGGATCTCCAAATAACAGATGGCACCACTTTGCATGGCCAGTGAATCAAGAAGAAGGTGGCAGCACTGGTATATTCCCTGGGAGTCTGGAGCGCTCTTTCCAATTCATTCTGCCTGCCCTAGGTTATAGGGTAACCACTAGGGAGAGGACCTGCTGTTTGTCTTCGGGCTCAAAGTGGGGAACATAGTCCTCCCTCAACCCCTTCTCCTGACTCCCACCAGAGCCACTCAGGTAGGCTCAGAGATCAGCTGTTCATTAAATACTGAAAATGGTCCTTTTTCCACTGGGGCATCCCCAGACTCTGAACTGCAAGCGGGCCTCTCAAGCCACAGGGAATTGCTGCCTGTGGGCTCCAAGCTGAGAAATGCAATGAGCAGTTTTTATATGGATTTGCTAAACATGGGAGCAAGCTGGGACCTCAGGTCAGGATCATGTTGCTGCATAAGGAGGTGCCCAGTGTGGTGTGATAATATTGGGGCATGATGCTAAAAAATTAGGATGCAATGCAGTGCTCTCGCTAATGCACCCATGAGGTGGATAAGAGAGGAGGCCATTACTCACCAAGCTGTCACTCTATCATCTCTTCCCGGCAATGAATTCACTTCAGCAGAAAAGCAGCCACAGAAAGCAGAAGCGCTGCTTCGGACACTGTCCCTAAAAGCTTCCAGCCCTCGAAAGCACTGCTTTGTGCCAAGGACACCAGGTCAGATTCTCATCCACTAAACTAACACCAAACTTTCCAGCAGCAGCAGCAACATCAGGATCCAAGGGGCTGCTTGGTTTTCACACACACAAATGCTGCATAAGATAAGACTGTTCTGCAAGAGCCGTCTCCTCTGAAAGCAGAGAGACCTTGCACAGAATGGGTTTATGAGAGAGAGGAAGTTGCTTTGTCTAATTAATTCTCTTATCTCCCTGCTGCTTTGGGCTCATGGCATAAACAGAAGCACTGATCTTTCTTTGGCCATGCTGGGACTGACTCCAAGTGCTTTTGGGCATGGAGAAGTCTCCTGTCATTGGCCTCAGGCTCTGGTAGAAAGGGAAAGTTTTGTGTAGTTAGTTCTTCCTGGGCACTGGCTTTGTATCTGAAATGAATGAGTAGGAATCACGAGGAAGGCTGGGACAGAAAAAAAATGATTCCCAAAACACCTCTTAGGCAAAGTCTCTCAGGCCCCTTCGAAAATCCCAACCTAAAGCACTCGTCATATAATTTAGTGCAGTCAGCAGAAAACAAAAGCTGTAAGGTTCCTTGCACTGGCCCAAAGGCAAAGGTTTGTGCAGAACTAAATGACTCTTGCTCCGTTGCCTTTTGTAATTTAAAACCTAAGTCTGCTGGTAATTTTCTCCCCCAATAACTGCAGGCCCATTACTGGAAAATGTTCTGAGCTGAGGGAAAGGCTGCGGGTTTGGCACCTGGTGCTGATGGCCCCGTTGCAGAAGGCACAAGCCAGGAGTTTTCTTCATACTTCGGGTCTGAATGGACAGAAAAGCTCAAGAAGCAACTAAAAAAACCCCAGAGTGTTGTGCCAAATCTGATCAGGGCTGGGATACTTTCCAGCCAAATGCAGATACTTTGGAGGATGATGACAGTGCTCAGCCACCAGATAGACATGTTAACTTATCTGAGTTTGCACTAAAACTTTGCAAACTTTGTAACTGTTGGGTTTGTGGCTGTATTGAAACCGTGGGACCTGATGCTTCTGCCTGATGCCATAAATCCATCTCATGCAACCCCCTCCCCACACTTAGCTCTCTTGGGTGGGGGGACTCCCAGCAGAGAGACTAGACTTGTACAGGCTCCCTCGTCATCTGGACGGGACATCGTTCCAGGTCAGGTCTGAAGCGTTCAAGAAGCTCATGACATTTCACTCCAGGTTGGAAATGAAAGAACGGACATCAGGCTCCAGGGCTGTTACGGCTGTCCAACAGACCGGGAGGGAGCACCTGTCCAGTCCTTCTGTCACTTGCATGCCGGGGCAGAGCTCCTGTGGGTGGCACCCCGTGTCTCCTTGGTTCCCTCTCTGAATATTATGTCCCGCTTCCCATCTCCTTGTTCATCAATAGGTCTCCATCCTTCTGGCCCCTCTCACCTCCCATGAACACAGCCAGGGCTGCTCCCATGCCGGGGCCCTTCTCCTTCCAATCTGGGGCAACCCTAAACTCTAACCAATATATATTTGCATATCATAAATTTGCAGGCATGGAGGCCACAGAAAGGGTTAAATAGTTTGCAGGGGAGAGGAGGAGCAAGAGGATATTTGGAGATGTACTGTACATAAATGCATTTTTTAAAAAGCGGCTTTCTTCGGATCACCGCAGGGGCTATTATTAGACTATCAAACTGTCATTTTTCAAAACGCTCCAATTGTCACCATGTTTTTAATGGCTTATGAAGCATTATCTAATGCCCAGGCAGGGGGAGAGGAAAGGATCAAAGCCTGTTGTAAAGCCTTAGTCCAACTGCATGACAAATAAATGTTTGCATGCTGAACTTTCCCCATCCCCTCTCCCTTCAAAACACATCTGCAGCCTTGAACAGCGACTCGAGAGAAAAGCGCCGTGTGTTACGAGCGGTTCTACGGGTCTCTTCCTCTTCGCTTGCATGGGAACCTGCCAGGGAAGAGCCTCAGCTCCTTTGAGGGCGGTGGCGTCATTCCTCAAGTGCCGTCAATGAGGTTGCCGCCGACACAGTGAAAGGACAGTGTAGGGGGTTTGGGAAGAGCCGAAGCCAGGAGCTGGCCTTCTGGGAACCCAGGAGCTCGAAGGAGGCGACTAGCAGGAAATGGGGTGACACTGGGGACCTCTTGCAAAATCACGCGCACTGGGAGCCTGGTGTTTTCAGCAACTGGTGAACTTTCAAGCTGAACTTGTTTGCAGCAACTGGTGAAACAGCGTAAATAGATCTGGCTGAGCTGGAAGCACTCTGCCACTACAGGGTGCTAATTGTGGGTTTCATCATTTCAGCGAATGAAATCTTCTCCTCCGGGCAATTAGCTGCTTTCCCCCATGGGAGCTGGGAGCCGCACCAGCCGCATTGCAAAATCGTCGCCCAGCCCCTTCCTGAGCAGGCCTCATGCCCTCCTGTTTTGAGATTCTTCCACACAAATGAATTAATTTGCTGTGAGATTGAACAGCAAGGAAAAGCATAGAACTGGAAATGATTGGTGCTGGGCACTAGTTATCTACAGGAGCGGGGAGTTGCCCTCTTAGATCGAACCATCAGTCGAGCCAGAGATGCTCCTGTTGGCAGCGTCTCCAGAGGAATCCCCCACTGTGCCCCAAAACTTGGGGCAAAGTCGGAAGGCAAGGAGACATGTTCTTGCCTGATCATCACTGTCATTTGCCCTGAAGCACGAGACTGGATTCCCTTTGGCTTGATGCAGATCATGTGGCAATGGTCAAGCATCACTGCAAAAGCAGTTTTGTTCTTACGCCAGACAAGGCGCTTGATTACAGTGAGGAAACCAGTGCTATCCTGCACTGCAAGAGATTTAAAGAAATGCGGTGCACATGGTGCAACTGCCCTTCAATTTATCCATCCCTTTCTAACCTCTAGCCACAGTACTTGAGGACTGTGGTATCCCAAGCCATGTCTACATGGTCAGTTTATGATACCAAGATTCATGCTGGTCTGCCTCCCAGAGGAGAAGCAGCGCAGTCACATCTCTGTGGCACCGTGGACAGGCTACCTAGCTCTGGGCAGACGATTTCATGCAGTCATTCAGCAGTGCTATTTAGCCCTTCTAAAGCATCACACATGCAGCTATGTTGCTTCTCACACTGAGCAAGGTGGCATGCTGGAGGGTGTTTCTGCCCGGTATGGTACATTTGCCATGCAGATGTAGTCTTAAGGGACGTGGGCTATTTTCATGCTGCTCTGTCAGCTTGTTCAGCATTTTGCTGATATGTGTGATAGTCAGCAAAGGCTGAGCTCACACATTAGCAACATGGTCCTTTCATGTACCTCACGTTGTGTGAGAGCAGGTGCCCTGCCACTTCCAGCGTGCATCCAAGGGACACAATTGCACAGATGCCCCTTTGGGCCAAATCCAGCAGGGGATGAGCAGCACCTGCAACTCGCCCACAAGTCGATGCTCAGAGCACAAGCGGGTCAGCAAGGAGCCCTGTCCTCGGCCTTCCCCACCCTCTTTCCTCCTGCAGCGCACCCTTGACAAGGCCTGATCCATGGCATCAAGAGCTTTGTCAAAGTCAAAGCACTCCTTGGGCGGCAGCAAAGGAGACTGAGGACTCAAGGTCAAGCTGCTGAAATGCAGTAACCTGGCAAACGAAGAACCAGATTCACCGTACCTCTCAGATTTGATCCGACTGCTTCATTAGGAGTCCTAATAAGAGTTGCTTTCCCAAACCCTGTCCAGTTATGGTTTGTTACAGGTCTGCACAGCACACTCCAAGAAGAGCCTGAGTTATTTCCTTCTGCACTGGGACTTAGTCCCAATACAGGACCAACTGAGGCCCTCCTGTAAAGGTGCTGCTGATCTATTTTACTTCCATGTAGCTAATGAAGAAGGTAGAGCATCTTGCTGCCGCGCCACGGCCACTCCAGACTTCCAGGGGTCTGAAAAGGCTTAAGCTGTAATCATGCTCCTAATGTGCATGTAAAATTAGTTTGCTAATGTAACATATATTTTTTTTCAGCCCCACTGACAATGGAAGCTACAAACCGATTCGGCTTAACTGAGTGTGACTGCAATAGACTAATTCCACCGTCCTAATTAAATTACATCATTTTCTAGGTGGAAATTTGTAATCATAAAAGGGAAAAGAACAATGAGCTGAGAAAAAGCACAGACTCACAACATGTGTACGTCAGCCCTGGGACTCCATTCTTGGGGACCAAACGGCTCTTATTCCCTGTATTACTTTGCAATGGGCTTTCACGATCATCTGCTGTATTTTCTTGTTTACTCCAAGGCTTCTGCCCTTCGAGAGTCGTTCTCAAAACGGAGGAGGGAGAGGGTTCAGAGTGGGGATTTCTGACCTTATTGCAGAGAAGTAGCGATAATTGCCCATCTTGCTTAGCATCATCCCCCATAAGGGCTTGTGTTTGCTGCCTCTGCTCTCAGGGCTGTATCAGCAGAGCCCCTAGTATAAAGGTGCAGCATATGCTGAGCAAAGGAGTTCATCTACCCCTGGAGCTGTATCACCTCTCCAAATGGCAAGCTCACAAACATCTCCAGAGCTGTGGTCCCACCAGGGCTCTTGCTGGCAGAGCTATGCCCAGTAGGCGATATGGTGATCTTCAAAAAGCATTTTGATGCCCATCTTGCTGGGGTCATCTGACCCAACAGTCTTTCCTGCCCAGGTGCCGTGGGGCTGGACCTGATGAACTGAAAGGTCCCTTCCAGCCCCTAAAAACTAAGAACCTATGAAACTGTGAAACTATGATCTTGGCAGGGTAGATTAAACCTCAGACCGCCAAAAGATTGCTGTCAAGTACGTCAGCATCCACAAACCCATTCTTCTGTAGAGAAAACTAAGCCTCAGAAATGGAAAGGTACCTGCTCTTCCACCCGTTGTAAAAGGCATGGTAGAGGGAGGAATAGAAACCAGAAGTCCTGAGTATTATTTCCACTTGCTCTCACCGCTGTCACTCACTGCCTGGCTAGAGATAGGAATGGGCTGCAGAAGTTGTGGCTCCCAAGCTGCTGCTCTACCCACCGCCCAGCAGTAAAAATGTCATTCAGATGGGTCCTCTCTTGTTAAAGCATTCAGCAGTGGGACAAATGGCTAGATTTCAACTTGCCATCAGGAATAAACCCCCCACAACCTTTCTGTCCCGCTCAGTAGCATTTCTAGCCCAGAGTGAACTCACAGGAGGCCGTACGGAGAAGCCGAGAGCAGAATACAGAGACAAAGCTGCACGAGGCTCCCCTCCCATCCCTGTTCCACATCCAGGTCTGCCCATATATCCACTTTAACTCATCATGTCCTAAGTGTCTCTGATGTAGTGCACCCAAGATGGTGATTAGGGCGATATCTGCTGCATAGATCAACTGGGCATGTTGAACCAACAGATGGGAGCTGGATAAATCAAGGTGTTTTCTTTTCAGACTTGATAGCTGAGCAGACAATGCCATGATAGAGGTTCCAGGAAAAGCATCTGCAGTTTGTTTTCAAAGCTGCTCCACATAATGGCCCTTCTGCTATGCTGCTACAATGCAGATTCCTTTAGTCAAACACCAGAGATTAACTCATTTAGTCAGTTCTCCAATACAGTAGTATTGTTAAAACAAAGGCATTGTTCCTGTTCTGGTAGGATGCAGCTTCCCATCTCACAAACTCGAGGCCCACCCGATTTCAGTTGCATATGCAGGCTATTATTTTAGCCAGCTGCGGTAGTAGGTTTCCATCACCCAAGAACAGCCACTAGGGGATGTGACACACAGATTTTTAAGGCCAGAAAGGACAATTACGACCAATGACTCTACCTGTCTGCAAAATACAGCCCACAACACTTCCCCCAGTTGATATCTATATCAAGCCTAATAATTTGTTCCTATGAAAGTGATTTACCAAACTGTTTTCTAACTTTTTTTTTAACTGGTGAAGCTAGAATGTCTCATATGGTGGGTGAACAGCCCACAACGGGAGCAAGAATGGTGCCAACAGTGGAGCAGACAGATGGGGAAGCACCCACAGATCTTTCTTTCTTGTTAATTCCTGGTGTGATTGGCATTGGAGGCCACCCTGGGTTCAG